>NW_025813759.1:0-232875 GCF_021917145.1 Hypomesus transpacificus | reverse complement strand
ACTACATGGTAAAGGTGTTTTCTGAAGCTGTGTAGCCCTTAGATTCAGTTTAAGAGACTTTCCTTTTTTTATTGCTTTAAAGTGCTTTTCAGCTCCTGAATAGCGTTTTCCATGCATTTACAATGTTTGGCATTTAACTTCTGGCTGAAGGGTTTTCTTGATGTTTTCACTGCTCTAACGTGTTACTGTGGGTGTTACTACATGGTAAAGGTGTTTTCTGAAGCTGTGTAGCCCTTAGATTCAGTTTAAGAGACTTTCCTTTTTTTATTGCTTTAAAGTGCTTTTCAGCTCCTGAATAGCGTTTTCCATGCATTTACAATGTTTGGCATTTAACTTCTGGCTGAAGGGTTTTCTTGATGTTTTCACTGCTCTAACGTGTTACTGTGGGTGTTACTACATGGTAAAGGTGTTTTCTGAAGCTGTGTAGCCCTTAGATTCAGTTTAAGAGACTTTCCTTTTTTTATTGCTTTAAAGTGCTTTTCAGCTCCTGAATAGCGTTTTCCATGCATTTACAATGTTTGGCATTTAACTTCTGGCTGAAGGGTTTTCTTGATGTTTTCACTGCTCTAACGTGTTACTGTGGGTGTTACTACATGGTAAAGGTGTTTTCTGAAGCTGTGTAGCCCTTAGATTCAGTTTAAGAGACTTTCCTTTTTTTATTGCTTTAAAGTGCTTTTCAGCTCCTGAATAGCGTTTTCCATGCATTTACAATGTTTGGCATTTAACTTCTGGCTGAAGGGTTTTCTTGATGTTTTCACTGCTCTAACGTGTTACTGTGGGTGTTACTACATGGTAAAGGTGTTTTCTGAAGCTGTGTAGCCCTTAGATTCAGTTTAAGAGACTTTCCTTTTTTTATTGCTTTAAAGTGCTTTTCAGCTCCTGAATAGCGTTTTCCATGCATTTACAATGTTTGGCATTTAACTTCTGGCTGAAGGGTTTTCTTGATGTTTTCACTGCTCTAACGTGTTACTGTGGGTGTTACTACATGGTAAAAGTGTTTTCTGAAGCTGTGTAGCCCTTAGATTCAGTTTAAGAGACTTTCCTTTTTTTATTGCTTTAAAGTGCTTTTCAGCTCCTGAATAGCGTTTTCCATGCATTTACAATGTTTGGCATTTAACTTCTGGCTGAAGGGTTTTCTTGATGTTTTCACTGCTCTAACGTGTTACTGTGGGTGTTACTACATGGTAAAGGTGTTTTCTGAAGCTGTGTAGCCCTTAGATTCAGTTTAAGAGACTTTCCTTTTTTTATTGCTTTAAAGTGCTTTTCAGCTCCTGAATAGCGTTTTCCATGCATTTACAATGTTTGGCATTTAACTTCTGGCTGAAGGGTTTTCTTGATGTTTTCACTGCTCTAACGTGTTACTGTGGGTGTTACTACATGGTAAAGGTGTTTTCTGAAGCTGTGTAGCCCTTAGATTCAGTTTAAGAGACTTTCCTTTTTTTATTGCTTTAAAGTGCTTTTCAGCTCCTGAATAGCGTTTTCCATGCATTTACAATGTTTGGCATTTAACTTCTGGCTGAAGGGTTTTCTTGATGTTTTCACTGCTCTAACGTGTTACTGTGGGTGTTACTACATGGTAAAGGTGTTTTCTGAAGCTGTGTAGCCCTTAGATTCAGTTTAAGAGACTTTCCTTTTTTTATTGCTTTAAAGTGCTTTTCAGCTCCTGAATAGCGTTTTCCATGCATTTACAATGTTTGGCATTTAACTTCTGGCTGAAGGGTTTTCTTGATGTTTTCACTGCTCTAACGTGTTACTGTGGGTGTTACTACATGGTAAAGGTGTTTTCTGAAGCTGTGTAGCCCTTAGATTCAGTTTAAGAGACTTTCCTTTTTTTATTGCTTTAAAGTGCTTTTCAGCTCCTGAATAGCGTTTTCCATGCATTTACAATGTTTGGCATTTAACTTCTGGCTGAAGGGTTTTCTTGATGTTTTCACTGCTCTAACGTGTTACTGTGGGTGTTACTACATGGTAAAGGTGTTTTCTGAAGCTGTGTAGCCCTTAGATTCAGTTTAAGAGACTTTCCTTTTTTTATTGCTTTAAAGTGCTTTTCAGCTCCTGAATAGCGTTTTCCATGCATTTACAATGTTTGGCATTTAACTTCTGGCTGAAGGGTTTTCTTGATGTTTTCACTGCTCTAACGTGTTACTGTGGGTGTTACTACATGGTAAAGGTGTTTTCTGAAGCTGTGTAGCCCTTAGATTCAGTTTAAGAGACTTTCCTTTTTTTATTGCTTTAAAGTGCTTTTCAGCTCCTGAATAGCGTTTTCCATGCATTTACAATGTTTGGCATTTAACTTCTGGCTGAAGGGTTTTCTTGATGTTTTCACTGCTCTAACGTGTTACTGTGGGTGTTACTACATGGTAAAGGTGTTTTCTGAAGCTGTGTAGCCCTTAGATTCAGTTTAAGAGACTTTCCTTTTTTTATTGCTTTAAAGTGCTTTTCAGCTCCTGAATAGCGTTTTCCATGCATTTACAATGTTTGGCATTTAACTTCTGGCTGAAGGGTTTTCTTGATGTTTTCACTGCTCTAACGTGTTACTGTGGGTGTTACTACATGGTAAAGGTGTTTTCTGAAGCTGTGTAGCCCTTAGATTCAGTTTAAGAGACTTTCCTTTTTTTATTGCTTTAAAGTGCTTTTCAGCTCCTGAATAGCGTTTTCCATGCATTTACAATGTTTGGCATTTAACTTCTGGCTGAAGGGTTTTCTTGATGTTTTCACTGCTCTAACGTGTTACTGTGGGTGTTACTACATGGTAAAGGTGTTTTCTGAAGCTGTGTAGCCCTTAGATTCAGTTTAAGAGACTTTCCTTTTTTTATTGCTTTAAAGTGCTTTTCAGCTCCTGAATAGCGTTTTCCATGCATTTACAATGTTTGGCATTTAACTTCTGGCTGAAGGGTTTTCTTGATGTTTTCACTGCTCTAACGTGTTACTGTGGGTGTTACTACATGGTAAAGGTGTTTTCTGAAGCTGTGTAGCCCTTAGATTCAGTTTAAGAGACTTTCCTTTTTTTATTGCTTTAAAGTGCTTTTCAGCTCCTGAATAGCGTTTTCCATGCATTTACAATGTTTGGCATTTAACTTCTGGCTGAAGGGTTTTCTTGATGTTTTCACTGCTCTAACGTGTTACTGTGGGTGTTACTACATGGTAAAAGTGTTTTCTGAAGCTGTGTAGCCCTTAGATTCAGTTTAAGAGACTTTCCTTTTTTTATTGCTTTAAAGTGCTTTTCAGCTCCTGAATAGCGTTTTCCATGCATTTACAATGTTTGGCATTTAACTTCTGGCTGAAGGGTTTTCTTGATGTTTTCACTGCTCTAACGTGTTACTGTGGGTGTTACTACATGGTAAAGGTGTTTTCTGAAGCTGTGTAGCCCTTAGATTCAGTTTAAGAGACTTTCCTTTTTTTATTGCTTTAAAGTGCTTTTCAGCTCCTGAATAGCGTTTTCCATGCATTTACAATGTTTGGCATTTAACTTCTGGCTGAAGGGTTTTCTTGATGTTTTCACTGCTCTAACGTGTTACTGTGGGTGTTACTACATGGTAAAGGTGTTTTCTGAAGCTGTGTAGCCCTTAGATTCAGTTTAAGAGACTTTCCTTTTTTTATTGCTTTAAAGTGCTTTTCAGCTCCTGAATAGCGTTTTCCATGCATTTACAATGTTTGGCATTTAACTTCTGGCTGAAGGGTTTTCTTGATGTTTTCACTGCTCTAACGTGTTACTGTGGGTGTTACTACATGGTAAAGGTGTTTTCTGAAGCTGTGTAGCCCTTAGATTCAGTTTAAGAGACTTTCCTTTTTTTATTGCTTTAAAGTGCTTTTCAGCTCCTGAATAGCGTTTTCCATGCATTTACAATGTTTGGCATTTAACTTCTGGCTGAAGGGTTTTCTTGATGTTTTCACTGCTCTAACGTGTTACTGTGGGTGTTACTACATGGTAAAGGTGTTTTCTGAAGCTGTTTAGCCCTTAGATTCAGTTTAAGAGACTTTCCTTTTTTTATTGCTTTAAAGTGCTTTTCAGCTCCTGAATAGCGTTTTCCATGCATTTACAATGTTTGGCATTTAACTTCTGGCTGAAGGGTTTTCTTGATGTTTTCACTGCTCTAACGTGTTACTGTGGGTGTTACTACATGGTAAAGGTGTTTTCTGAAGCTGTGTAGCCCTTAGATTCAGTTTAAGAGACTTTCCTTTTTTTATTGCTTTAAAGTGCTTTTCAGCTCCTGAATAGCGTTTTCCATGCATTTACAATGTTTGGCATTTAACTTCTGGCTGAAGGGTTTTCTTGATGTTTTCACTGCTCTAACGTGTTACTGTGGGTGTTACTACATGGTAAAGGTGTTTTCTGAAGCTGTGTAGCCCTTAGATTCAGTTTAAGAGACTTTCCTTTTTTTATTGCTTTAAAGTGCTTTTCAGCTCCTGAATAGCGTTTTCCATGCATTTACAATGTTTGGCATTTAACTTCTGGCTGAAGGGTTTTCTTGATGTTTTCACTGCTCTAACGTGTTACTGTGGGTGTTACTACATGGTAAAGGTGTTTTCTGAAGCTGTGTAGCCCTTAGATTCAGTTTAAGAGACTTTCCTTTTTTTATTGCTTTAAAGTGCTTTTCAGCTCCTGAATAGCGTTTTCCATGCATTTACAATGTTTGGCATTTAACTTCTGGCTGAAGGGTTTTCTTGATGTTTTCACTGCTCTAACGTGTTACTGTGGGTGTTACTACATGGTAAAGGTGTTTTCTGAAGCTGTGTAGCCCTTAGATTCAGTTTAAGAGACTTTCCTTTTTTTATTGCTTTAAAGTGCTTTTCAGCTCCTGAATAGCGTTTTCCATGCATTTACAATGTTTGGCATTTAACTTCTGGCTGAAGGGTTTTCTTGATGTTTTCACTGCTCTAACGTGTTACTGTGGGTGTTACTACATGGTAAAGGTGTTTTCTGAAGCTGTTTAGCCCTTAGATTCAGTTTAAGAGACTTTCCTTTTTTTATTGCTTTAAAGTGCTTTTCAGCTCCTGAATAGCGTTTTCCATGCATTTACAATGTTTGGCATTTAACTTCTGGCTGAAGGGTTTTCTTGATGTTTTCACTGCTCTAACGTGTTACTGTGGGTGTTACTACATGGTAAAGGTGTTTTCTGAAGCTGTGTAGCCCTTAGATTCAGTTTAAGAGACTTTCCTTTTTTTATTGCTTTAAAGTGCTTTTCAGCTCCTGAATAGCGTTTTCCATGCATTTACAATGTTTGGCATTTAACTTCTGGCTGAAGGGTTTTCTTGATGTTTTCACTGCTCTAACGTGTTACTGTGGGTGTTACTACATGGTAAAAGTGTTTTCTGAAGCTGTGTAGCCCTTAGATTCAGTTTAAGAGACTTTCCTTTTTTTATTGCTTTAAAGTGCTTTTCAGCTCCTGAATAGCGTTTTCCATGCATTTACAATGTTTGGCATTTAACTTCTGGCTGAAGGGTTTTCTTGATGTTTTCACTGCTCTAACGTGTTACTGTGGGTGTTACTACATGGTAAAGGTGTTTTCTGAAGCTGTGTAGCCCTTAGATTCAGTTTAAGAGACTTTCCTTTTTTTATTGCTTTAAAGTGCTTTTCAGCTCCTGAATAGCGTTTTCCATGCATTTACAATGTTTGGCATTTAACTTCTGGCTGAAGGGTTTTCTTGATGTTTTCACTGCTCTAACGTGTTACTGTGGGTGTTACTACATGGTAAAAGTGTTTTCTGAAGCTGTGTAGCCCTTAGATTCAGTTTAAGAGACTTTCCTTTTTTTATTGCTTTAAAGTGCTTTTCAGCTCCTGAATAGCGTTTTCCATGCATTTACAATGTTTGGCATTTAACTTCTGGCTGAAGGGTTTTCTTGATGTTTTCACTGCTCTAACGTGTTACTGTGGGTGTTACTACATGGTAAAGGTGTTTTCTGAAGCTGTGTAGCCCTTAGATTCAGTTTAAGAGACTTTCCTTTTTTTATTGCTTTAAAGTGCTTTTCAGCTCCTGAATAGCGTTTTCCATGCATTTACAATGTTTGGCATTTAACTTCTGGCTGAAGGGTTTTCTTGATGTTTTCACTGCTCTAACGTGTTACTGTGGGTGTTACTACATGGTAAAGGTGTTTTCTGAAGCTGTGTAGCCCTTAGATTCAGTTTAAGAGACTTTCCTTTTTTTATTGCTTTAAAGTGCTTTTCAGCTCCTGAATAGCGTTTTCCATGCATTTACAATGTTTGGCATTTAACTTCTGGCTGAAGGGTTTTCTTGATGTTTTCACTGCTCTAACGTGTTACTGTGGGTGTTACTACATGGTAAAAGTGTTTTCTGAAGCTGTGTAGCCCTTAGATTCAGTTTAAGAGACTTTCCTTTTTTTATTGCTTTAAAGTGCTTTTCAGCTCCTGAATAGCGTTTTCCATGCATTTACAATGTTTGGCATTTAACTTCTGGCTGAAGGGTTTTCTTGATGTTTTCACTGCTCTAACGTGTTACTGTGGGTGTTACTACATGGTAAAGGTGTTTTCTGAAGCTGTGTAGCCCTTAGATTCAGTTTAAGAGACTTTCCTTTTTTTATTGCTTTAAAGTGCTTTTCAGCTCCTGAATAGCGTTTTCCATGCATTTACAATGTTTGGCATTTAACTTCTGGCTGAAGGGTTTTCTTGATGTTTTCACTGCTCTAACGTGTTACTGTGGGTGTTACTACATGGTAAAGGTGTTTTCTGAAGCTGTGTAGCCCTTAGATTCAGTTTAAGAGACTTTCCTTTTTTTATTGCTTTAAAGTGCTTTTCAGCTCCTGAATAGCGTTTTCCATGCATTTACAATGTTTGGCATTTAACTTCTGGCTGAAGGGTTTTCTTGATGTTTTCACTGCTCTAACGTGTTACTGTGGGTGTTACTACATGGTAAAGGTGTTTTCTGAAGCTGTGTAGCCCTTAGATTCAGTTTAAGAGACTTTCCTTTTTTTATTGCTTTAAAGTGCTTTTCAGCTCCTGAATAGCGTTTTCCATGCATTTACAATGTTTGGCATTTAACTTCTGGCTGAAGGGTTTTCTTGATGTTTTCACTGCTCTAACGTGTTACTGTGGGTGTTACTACATGGTAAAAGGTGTTTTCTGAAGCTGTGTAGCCCTTAGATTCAGTTTAAGAGACTTTCCTTTTTTTATTGCTTTAAAGTGCTTTTCAGCTCCTGAATAGCGTTTTCCATGCATTTACAATGTTTGGCATTTAACTTCTGGCTGAAGGGTTTTCTTGATGTTTTCACTGCTCTAACGTGTTACTGTGGGTGTTACTACATGGTAAAGGTGTTTTCTGAAGCTGTGTAGCCCTTAGATTCAGTTTAAGAGACTTTCCTTTTTTTATTGCTTTAAAGTGCTTTTCAGCTCCTGAATAGCGTTTTCCATGCATTTACAATGTTTGGCATTTAACTTCTGGCTGAAGGGTTTTCTTGATGTTTTCACTGCTCTAACGTGTTACTGTGGGTGTTACTACATGGTAAAAGTGTTTTCTGAAGCTGTGTAGCCCTTAGATTCAGTTTAAGAGACTTTCCTTTTTTTATTGCTTTAAAGTGCTTTTCAGCTCCTGAATAGCGTTTTCCATGCATTTACAATGTTTGGCATTTAACTTCTGGCTGAAGGGTTTTCTTGATGTTTTCACTGCTCTAACGTGTTACTGTGGGTGTTACTACATGGTAAAGGTGTTTTCTGAAGCTGTGTAGCCCTTAGATTCAGTTTAAGAGACTTTCCTTTTTTTATTGCTTTAAAGTGCTTTTCAGCTCCTGAATAGCGTTTTCCATGCATTTACAATGTTTGGCATTTAACTTCTGGCTGAAGGGTTTTCTTGATGTTTTCACTGCTCTAACGTGTTACTGTGGGTGTTACTACATGGTAAAGGTGTTTTCTGAAGCTGTTTAGCCCTTAGATTCAGTTTAAGAGACTTTCCTTTTTTTATTGCTTTAAAGTGCTTTTCAGCTCCTGAATAGCGTTTTCCATGCATTTACAATGTTTGGCATTTAACTTCTGGCTGAAGGGTTTTCTTGATGTTTTCACTGCTCTAACGTGTTACTGTGGGTGTTACTACATGGTAAAGGTGTTTTCTGAAGCTGTGTAGCCCTTAGATTCAGTTTAAGAGACTTTCCTTTTTTTATTGCTTTAAAGTGCTTTTCAGCTCCTGAATAGCGTTTTCCATGCATTTACAATGTTTGGCATTTAACTTCTGGCTGAAGGGTTTTCTTGATGTTTTCACTGCTCTAACGTGTTACTGTGGGTGTTACTACATGGTAAAGGTGTTTTCTGAAGCTGTGTAGCCCTTAGATTCAGTTTAAGAGACTTTCCTTTTTTTATTGCTTTAAAGTGCTTTTCAGCTCCTGAATAGCGTTTTCCATGCATTTACAATGTTTGGCATTTAACTTCTGGCTGAAGGGTTTTCTTGATGTTTTCACTGCTCTAACGTGTTACTGTGGGTGTTACTACATGGTAAAAGTGTTTTCTGAAGCTGTGTAGCCCTTAGATTCAGTTTAAGAGACTTTCCTTTTTTTATTGCTTTAAAGTGCTTTTCAGCTCCTGAATAGCGTTTTCCATGCATTTACAATGTTTGGCATTTAACTTCTGGCTGAAGGGTTTTCTTGATGTTTTCACTGCTCTAACGTGTTACTGTGGGTGTTACTACATGGTAAAGGTGTTTTCTGAAGCTGTGTAGCCCTTAGATTCAGTTTAAGAGACTTTCCTTTTTTTATTGCTTTAAAGTGCTTTTCAGCTCCTGAATAGCGTTTTCCATGCATTTACAATGTTTGGCATTTAACTTCTGGCTGAAGGGTTTTCTTGATGTTTTCACTGCTCTAACGTGTTACTGTGGGTGTTACTACATGGTAAAGGTGTTTTCTGAAGCTGTGTAGCCCTTAGATTCAGTTTAAGAGACTTTCCTTTTTTTATTGCTTTAAAGTGCTTTTCAGCTCCTGAATAGCGTTTTCCATGCATTTACAATGTTTGGCATTTAACTTCTGGCTGAAGGGTTTTCTTGATGTTTTCACTGCTCTAACGTGTTACTGTGGGTGTTACTACATGGTAAAGGTGTTTTCTGAAGCTGTGTAGCCCTTAGATTCAGTTTAAGAGACTTTCCTTTTTTTATTGCTTTAAAGTGCTTTTCAGCTCCTGAATAGCGTTTTCCATGCATTTACAATGTTTGGCATTTAAAGTGCTTTTCAGCTCCTGAATAGCGTTTCCAATGCATTTACAATGTTTGGCATGTAACTTCTGGCTGAATGGTTTTCTTGATGTTTTAACTGCTCTAACATGTTACTGTGGGTGTTTTTACATGGTAAAAGTGTTTTCTGAAGCTGTGTAGCCATTAGATTCAGTTTAAGAGACTTTCCTTTTTTTATTGCTTTAAAGTGCTTTTCAGCTCCTGAATAGCGTTTTCCAATGCATTTACAATGTTTGGCATGTCACTTCTGGCTGAATGGTTTTCTTGATGTTTAACTGTTATAACATGTTTCTGTGGGTGTTTAGACATGGTAAAGGTGTGAAGGGGCGGCAACATGCGCTAATGTTTACAACGGATGTATCGCATTGCACAGCGTTTGTATTCACACACACACTTGATGCCATTTATCTTTACGTTAGCAACAGTAACTCAGCTGTTGGCTTCAGAGCTAATGTTACAGCCACAATCTAAGGGTAGCAAGCTAGGTAACCATGTACAGTAAAGCAACTAAATGATATAGCTTTAGTTAACTTACTTGTCCAAGGTTTGTAGCTAGACCAAGGAGATTTAGTAATGATCCGGAATTTAATTTCAGCAAGGCCAACTTTATGTTGGCTCAAGTTGAGGAAACAGTAGTGGCTGAAATGTTTGGCGCAGACATGCAAAACTTTGGGAAGTTGTGTCGGCGCATTTCCAGCGAAAATAAAATTGAGATATTGGTTGTGCAGAGGCTCGGATGAAGGAATTAAATAAAGATTTGTGCTTGCATTTGTACATCCAAGCACTGAGCAACTGTTGTGCTTCGTTTGTTTGCTCGCCATGATGTCTCTCTAGGAAAAACCAATATCGCACTGCCCTTGCACGGTGGTAGCTCAGTTTCTCATGGGCGGGCCAGATGATCTGGGCGGGCAAAGCAGAGAGAGGGGAGGTAACCTTTCTGTGGGTGTTTATACATGGTAAAGGTGTTTTCTGAAGATGTATAGCCATTAGATTCAGTTTTGGAGACTTTCATTTTTGTATTGCTTTAAAATGCTTTTCAGCTCCTGAATAGCGTTTCCAATGCATTTACAATGTTTGGCATGTAACTTCTGGCTGAATGGTTTTCTTGATGTTTTAACTGTTATAACATGTTTCTGTGGGTGTTTTTACATGGTAAAGGTGTTTTCTGAAGATAAATAGCCATTAGATTCAGTTTTGGAGACTTTCATTTTTTTATTGCTTTAAAGTGCTTTTCAGCTCCTGAATAGCGTTTCCAATGCATTTACAATGTTTGGCATGTAACTTCTGGCTGAATGGTTTTCTTGATGTTTTAACTGTTATAACATGTTTCTGTGGGTGTTTTTACATGGTAAATGTGTTTTCTGAAGATGAATAGCCATTAGATTCAGTTTTGGAGACTTTCATTTTTTTATTGCTTTAAAGTGCTTTTCAGCTCCTGAATAGCGTTTCCAATGCATTTACAATGTTTGGCATGTCACTTCTGGCTGAATGGTTTTCTTGATGTTTAACTGTTATAACATGTTTCTGTGGGTGTTTAGACATGGTAAAGGTGTGAAGGGGCGGCAACATGCGCTAATGTTTACAACGGATGTATCGCATTGCACAGCGTTTGTATTCACACACACACTTGATGCCATTTATCTTTACGTTAGCAACAGTAACTCAGCTGTTGGCTGCAGAGCTAATGTTACAGCCACAATCTAAGGGTAGCAAGCTAGGTAACCATATACAGTAAAGCAACTAAATGATATAGCTTTAGTTAACTTACTTGTCCAAGGTTTGTAGCTAGACCAAGGAGATTTAGTAATGATCCGGAATTTAATTTCAGCAAGGCCAGCTTTATGTTGGCTCAAGTTGAGGAAACAGTAGTGGCTGAAATGTTTGGCGCAGACATGCAAAACTTTGGGAAGTTGTGTCGGCGCATTTCAAGCGAAAATAAAATTGAGATATTGGTTGTGCAGAGGCTCGGATGAAGGAATTAAATAAAGATTTGTGCTTGCATTTGTACATCCAAGCACTGAGCAACTGTTGTGCTTCGTTTGTTTGCTCGCCATGATGTCTCTCTAGGAAAAACCGATATCGCACTGCCCTTGCACGGTGGTAGCTCAGTTTCTCATGGGCGGGCCAGATGATCTGGGCGGGCAAAGCAGAGAGAGGGGAGGTAACCTTTCTGTGGGTGCTTATACATGGTAAAGGTGTTTTCTGAAGATGTATAGCCATTAGATTCAGTTTTGGAGACTTTCATTTTTGTATTGCTTTAAAGTGCTTTTCAGCTCCTGAATAGCGTTTCCAATGAATTTACAATGTTTGGCATGTAACTTCTGGCTGAATGGTTTTCTTGATGTTTTAACTGTTATAACATGTTTCTGTGGGTGCTTATACATGGTAAAGGTGTTTTCTGAAGATGTATAGCCATTAGATTCAGTTTTGGAGACTTTCATTTTTTTATTGCTTTAAAGTGCTTTTCAGCTCCTGAATAGCGTTTCCAATGCATTTACAATGTTTGGCATGTAACTTCTGGCTGAATGGTTTTCTTGATGTTTTAACTGTTATAACATGTTTCTGTGGGTGTTTTTACATGGTAAATGTGTTTTCTGAAGATGAATAGCCATTAGATTCAGTTTTGGAGACTTTCATTTTTTTATTGCTTTAAAGTGCTTTTCAGCTCCTGAATAGCGTTTCCAATGCATTTACAATGTTTGGCATGTCACTTCTGGCTGAATGGTTTTCTTGATGTTTAACTGTTATAACATGTTTCTGTGGGTGTTTAGACATGGTAAAGGTGTGAAGGGGCGGCAACATGCTCTAATGTTTACAACGGATGTATCGCATTGCACAGCGTTTGTATTCACACACACACTTGATGCCATTTATCTTTACGTTAGCAACAGTAACTCAGCTGTTGGCTGCAGAGCTAATGTTACAGCCACAATCTAAGGGTAGCAAGCTAGGTAACCATATACAGTAAAGCAACTAAATGATATAGCTTTAGTTAACTTACTTGTCCAAGGTTTGTAGCTAGACCAAGGAGATTTAGTAATGATCCGGAAATTTAATTTCAGCAAGGCCAGCTTTATGTTGGCTCAAGTTGAGGAAACAGTAGTGGCTGAAATGTTTGGCGCAGACATGCAAAACTTTGGGAAGTTGTGTCGGCGCATTTCCAGCGAAAATAAAATTGAGATATTGGTTGTGCAGAGGCTCGGATGAAGGAATTAAATAAAGATTTGTGCTTGCATTTGTACATCCAAGCACTGAGCAACTGTTGTGCTTCGTTTGTTTGCTCGCCATGATGTCTCTCTAGGAAAAACCGATATCGCACTGCCCTTGCACGGTGGTAGCTCAGTTTCTCATGGGCGGGCCAGATGATCTGGGCAGGCAAAGCAGAGAGAGGGGAGGTAACCTTTCTGTGGGTGTTTATACATGGTAAAGGTGTTTTCTGAAGATGTATAGCCATTAGATTCAGTTTTGGAGACTTTCAATTTTTTTTGCTTTAAAGTCAGAGTCAGCGGAGTCAGATGGCTGAGCGGTGAGGGAGTCGGACTAGTAATCAGAAGGTTGCCTGATCGATTCCCCGCCAAGCCAAATGACGTTGTGTCCTTGGGCAAGGCACTTCACCCTACTTGCCTAATGTCCCTGTACTTACTGTAAGTCGCTCTGGATAAGAGCGTCTGCTAAATGACTAAATGTAAATGTAAAGTGCTTTTCAGCTCCTGAATAGCGTTTCCAATGCATTTACAATGTTTGGCATGTAACTTCTGGCTGAATGGTTTTCTTGATGTTTTAACTGTTATAACATGTTTCTGTGGGTGCTTATACATGGTAAAGGTGTTTTCTGAAGATGTATAGCCATTAGATTCAGTTTTGGAGACTTTCATTTTTTTATTGCTTTAAAGTTCTTTTCAGCTCCTGAATAGTGTTTCCAATGCATTTACAATGTTTGGCATGTAACTTCTGGCTGAATGGTTTTCTTGATGTTTTAACTGTTATAACATGTTTCTGTGGGTGTTTATACATGGTAAAGGTGTTTTCTGAAGATGTATAGCCATTAGATTCAGTTTTGGAGACTTTCATTTTTTTATTGCTTTAAAGTGCTTTTCAGCTCCTGAATAGCGTTTCCAATGCATTTACAATGTTTGGCATGTAACTTCTGGCTGAATGGTTTTCTTGATGTTTTAACTGTTATAACATTTTTCTGTGGGTGTTTTTACATGTAAAATGTGTTTTCTGAAGATGAATAGCCATTAGATTCAGTTTTGGAGACTTTCATTTTTTTATTGCTTTAAAGTGCTTTTCAGCTCCTGAATAGCGTTTCCAATGCATTTACAATGTTTGGCATGTCACTTCTGGCTGAATGGTTTTCTTGATGTTTAACTGTTATAACATGTTTCTGTGGGTGTTTAGACATGGTAAAGGTGTGAAGGGGCGGCAACATGCGCTAATGTTTACAACGGATGTATCGCATTGCACAGCGTTTGTATTCACACACACACTTGATGCCATTCATCTTTACGTTAGCAACAGTAACTCAGCTGTTGGCTTCAGAGCTAATGTTACAGCCACAATCTAAGGGTAGCAAGCTAGGTAACCATATACAGTAAAGCAACTAAATGATATAGCTTTAGTTAACTTACTTGTCCAAGGTTTGTAGCTAGACCAAGGAGATTTAGTAATGATCCGGAATTTAATTTCAGCAAGGCCAGCTTTATGTTGGCTCAAGTTGAGGAAACAGTAGTGGCTGAAATGTTTGGCGCAGACATGCAAAACTTTGGGAAGTTGTGTCGGCGCATTTCAAGCGAAAATAAAATTGAGATATTGGTTGTGCAGAGGCTCGGATGAAGGAATTAAATAAAGATTTGTGCTTGCATTTGTACATCCAAGCACTGAGCAACTGTTGTGCTTCGTTTGTTTGCTCGCCATGATGTCTCTCTAGGAAAAACCGATATCGCACTGCCCTTGCACGGTGGTAGCTCAGTTTCTCATGGGCGGGCCAGATGATCTGGGCAGGCAAAGCAGAGAGAGGGGAGGTAACCTTTCTGTGGGTGTTTATACATGGTAAAGGTGTTTTCTGAAGATGTATAGCCATTAGATTCCGTTTTGGAGACTTTCATTTTTGTATTGCTTTAAAATGCTTTTCAGCTCCTGAATAGCGTTTCCAATGCATTTACAATGTTTGGCATGTAACTTCTGGCTGAATGGTTTTCTTGATGTTTTAACTGTTATAACATGTTTCTGTGGGTGTTTTTACATGGTAAAGGTGTTTTCTGAAGATAAATAGCCATTAGATTCAGTTTTGGAGACTTTCATTTTTTTATTGCTTTAAAGTGCTTTTCAGCTCCTGAATAGCGTTTCCAATGCATTTACAATGTTTGGCATGTAACTTCTGGCTGAATGGTTTTCTTGATGTTTTAACTGTTATAACATGTTTCTGTGGGTGTTTTTACATGGTAAATGTGTTTTCTGAAGATGAATAGCCAGTAGATTCAGTTTTGGAGACTTTCATTTTTTTATTGCTTTAAAGTGCTTTTCAGCTCCTGAATAGCGTTTCCAATGCATTTACAATGTTTGGCATGTCACTTCTGGCTGAATGGTTTTCTTGATGTTTAACTGTTATAACATGTTTCTGTGGGTGTTTAGACATGGTAAAGGTGTGAAGGGGCGGCAACATGCGCTAATGTTTACAACGGATGTATCGCATTGCACAGCGTTTGTATTCACACACACACTTGATGCCATTTATCTTTACGTTAGCAACAGTAACTCAGCTGTTGGCTGCAGAGCTAATGTTACAGCCACAATCTAAGGGTAGCAAGCTAGGTAACCATATACAGTAAAGCAACTAAATGATATAGCTTTAGTTAACTTACTTGTCCAAGGTTTGTAGCTAGACCAAGGAGATTTAGTAATGATCCGGAATTTAATTTCAGCAAGGCCAGCTTTATGTTGGCTCAAGTTGAGGAAACAGTAGTGGCTGAAATGTTTGGCGCAGACATGCAAAACTTTGGGAAGTTGTGTCGGCGCATTTCAAGCGAAAATAAAATTGAGATATTGGTTGTGCAGAGGCTCGGATGAAGGAATTAAATAAAGATTTGTGCTTGCATTTGTACATCCAAGCACTGAGCAACTGTTGTGCTTCGTTTGTTTGCTCGCCATGATGTCTCTCTAGGAAAAACCGATATCGCACTGCCCTTGCACGGTGGTAGCTCAGTTTCTCATGGGCGGGCCAGATGATCTGGGCGGGCAAAGCAGAGAGAGGGGAGGTAACCTTTCTGTGGGTGCTTATACATGGTAAATGTGTTTTCTGAAGATGTATAGCCATTAGATTCAGTTTTGGAGACTTTCATTTTTTTATTGCTTTAAAGTGCTTTTCAGCTCCTGAATAGCGTTTCCAATGAATTTACAATGTTTGGCATGTAACTTCTGGCTGAATGGTTTTCTTGATGTTTTAACTGTTATAACATGTTTCTGTGGGTGCTTATACATGGTAAAGGTGTTTTCTGAAGATGTATAGCCATTAGATTCAGTTTTGGAGACTTTCATTTTTTTATTGCTTTAAAGTGCTTTTCAGCTCCTGAATAGCGTTTCCAATGCATTTACAATGTTTGGCATGTAACTTCTGGCTGAATGGTTTTCTTGATGTTTTAACTGTTATAACATGTTTCTGTGGGTCTTTTTACATGGTAAATGTGTTTTCTGAAGATGAATAGCCATTAGATTCAGTTTTGGAGACTTTCATTTTTTTATTGCTTTAAAGTGCTTTTCAGCTCCTGAATAGCGTTTCCAATGCATTTACAATGTTTGGCATGTAACTTCTGGCTGAATGGTTTTCTTGATGTTTTAACTGTTATAACATGTTTCTGTGGGTGTTTTTACATGGTAAATGTGTTTTCTGAAGATGAATAGCCATTAGATTCAGTTTTGGAGACTTTCATTTTTTTATTGCTTTAAAGTGCTTTTCAGCTCCTGAATAGCGTTTCCAATGCATTTACAATGTTTGGCATGTCACTTCTGGCTGAATGGTTTTCTTGATGTTTAACTGTTATAACATGTTTCTGTGGGTGTTTAGACATGGTAAAGGTGTGAAGGGGCGGCAACATGCTCTAATGTTTACAACGGATGTATCGCATTGCACAGCGTTTGTATTCACACACACACTTGATGCCATTTATCTTTACGTTAGCAACAGTAACTCAGCTGTTGGCTGCAGAGCTAATGTTACAGCCACAATCTAAGGGTAGCAAGCTAGGTAACCATATACAGTAAAGCAACTAAATGATATAGCTTTAGTTAACTTACTTGTCCAAGGTTTGTAGCTAGACCAAGGAGATTTAGTAATGATCCGGAAATTTAATTTCAGCAAGGCCAGCTTTATGTTGGCTCAAGTTGAGGAAACAGTAGTGGCTGAAATGTTTGGCGCAGACATGCAAAACTTTGGGAAGTTGTGTCGGCGCATTTCCAGCGAAAATAAAATTGAGATATTGGTTGTGCAGAGGCTCGGATGAAGGAATTAAATAAAGATTTGTGCTTGCATTTGTACATCCAAGCACTGAGCAACTGTTGTGCTTCGTTTGTTTGCTCGCCATGATGTCTCTCTAGGAAAAACCGATATCGCACTGCCCTTGCACGGTGGTAGCTCAGTTTCTCATGGGCGGGCCAGATGATCTGGGCAGGCAAAGCAGAGAGAGGGGAGGTAACCTTTCTGTGGGTGTTTATACATGGTAAAGGTGTTTTCTGAAGATGTATAGCCATTAGATTCAGTTTTGGAGACTTTCAATTTTTTTTGCTTTAAAGTCAGAGTCAGCGGAGTCAGATGGCTGAGCGGTGAGGGAGTCGGACTAGTAATCAGAAGGTTGCCTGATCGATTCCCCGCCAAGCCAAATGACGTTGTGTCCTTGGGCAAGGCACTTCACCCTACTTGCCTAATGTCCCTGTACTTACTGTAAGTCGCTCTGGATAAGAGCGTCTGCTAAATGACTAAATGTAAATGTAAAGTGCTTTTCAGCTCCTGAATAGCGTTTCCAATGCATTTACAATGTTTGGCATGTAACTTCTGGCTGAATGGTTTTCTTGATGTTTTAACTGTTATAACATGTTTCTGTGGGTGCTTATACATGGTAAAGGTGTTTTCTGAAGATGTATAGCCATTAGATTCAGTTTTGGAGACTTTCATTTTTTTATTGCTTTAAAGTTCTTTTCAGCTCCTGAATAGCGTTTCCAATGCATTTACAATGTTTGGCATGTAACTTCTGGCTGAATGGTTTTCTTGATGTTTTAACTGTTATAACATGTTTCTGTGGGTGTTTTTACATGGTAAAGGTGTTTTCTGAAGATGAATAGCCATTAGATTCAGTTTTGGAGACTTTCATTTTTTTATTGCTTTAAAGTCCTTTTCAGCTCCTGAATAGCGTTTCCAATGCATTTACAATGTTTGGCACATAACTTCTGGCTGGATGGTTTTCTTGATGTTTTAACTGTTATAACATGTTTTTGTGGGTGTTTATATATGGTAAAGGTGTTTTCTGAAGATGTATAGCCATTAGATTCAGTTTTGGAGACTTTCATTTTTTTATTGCTTTAACTTAAGTTCTTTTCAGCTCTGAATAGCGTTTTCAATGCATTTACAATGTTTGGCATGTAACTTCTGGCTGAATGGTTTTCTTGATGTTTTAACTGTTATAATATGTTTCTGTGGGTGTTTATACATTGGTAAAGGTGTTTTCTGAAGATGTATAGCCATTAGATTCAGTTTTGGAGACTTTTTTTTTTGTTTTGTTTTAAAGTGCTTTTCAGCTCTTGAATAGCGTTTCCAATGCATTTACAATGTTTGGCATGTAACTTCTGGCTGAATGTTTTTTTTTATGTTTTAACTGTGTTAACATGTTTCCGTGGGTGTTTATGCATGGTAAATGTGTTTTCAGAAGATGTATAGCCATTAGATTCAGTTTTGGAGACTTTCATTTTTTAATTGCTTTAATTAAAGTGCTTTTCAGCTCTGAATAGCGTTTTCAATGCATTTACAATGTTTGGCATGTAACTTCTGGCTGAATGGTTTTCTCGATGTTTTAACTCTTATAACATGTTTCTGTGGGTGTTTGTACATGGTAAAGGTGTTTTCTGAAGATATATAGCCATCAGATTCCGTTTTGGAGTCTTTCGTTTTTTTGTCGCTTTAAAGTGTTTTCAGCTCCTGAAAAGCGTTTTCAATGCACTTACAATGTTTGGCATGCAACTTCTGGCTGAATGGTTTTATTGATGTTTTAATTGTGTTAACATGTTTCTACTTTCTCCCTCACTTTCTTTTTCCATACTTGTCTGTTTCTGCATTTGCTATTTGATGTTGCAAAAGAACAATAATCAGTTAACTATATTCAATAATGACAATCAATTCAATAAACTAATTTCCATATAATACCCCTGTTAACAGACTGACTCTTGTGTATAGTTTTAGTTCTGCACCAGTCATAGTCTCTCCACTGGACCCTGTCACCACAGCAGCATCCATTTCTTTCCCTGTGTCACCTTTGCCTACACAGAACAAAAAATCAAGACAATTGCATTTCAGCCACATAGCACATTTATTATTTAAAGCCCAAAAACATGTTGTGCATAAGATGAGTGCCTTTTTCTATTGGGCATTTCTATTACTTAATTTAAAATGTATAGCCTATATATTAACAATAATACCAAATGTATAATGTTTTAAGAAAAATTAAAACAATATGGTTTTGAATGATATTTGAATTTTCTAAATGTCGAAATTACAGCAGTTTACAGCTACTTGCACCTGGCATCTCTGGTACAGCCGCATTTTCGGGCTGCAAACTCTCTCCGTCTTTTGACGGCGTAAACATGTATTCTATCCCAGTTAGCAAAACAACGTTGAATCATTGTTGTTTTTCCATCGCAAAAGGCGTTGTTTTAACATCGTTTTCCGACGTCGAAATGGATTCAAACGCGCGCATCGATTCTTGGTTGATACAACATTGTTTCAACGTTATTTTATGATGCATCCAAACGCAGAAACAACATTAAATCAATCATACCTTTTGGTTGGTTTATGGTTGTTTTGTGGGTTACCTTTTAATCAATGGAGTGTACAGGCTACATTGATAGTTTACAGGCAGTTTCTCAGCAGGAGCAGCTTCACATTAGGTCTATTGTTCTTTGGGAAAGGCCTACATTAGTTTCAGCTACTGGCTCTAGCCTATCGAGGCTACGATATATTGGCACAGCTGGGCATACTCATATTAAAACTCATTTACCATTGAAGTAGGCTATACAATAAAAAGAAAAACATGGTTTGATATTTAATAGAATGGCGACTTTATTTAAGTAGACCTATGGTTCATTTCATTTGTCTCTCCAGCGCGTTTTCGTCCTTTCCCCCCGTCTCGCTCTGGCGCATACCGCAGCCAGCGCTTCACGGTGTCATAAAACTCAGCATGAGTTTGGCCAGGAAATAACTTCCGTACAGCATCTGAAACAGATAAGGGACCTAGTTACATACCAGTTAATGCAAATGATACAAAGTAGCTGACCTTACATGCACTAGACATACAAAGTAATTCTGGTTTGTTGCCTGACAACAGTATAGCGGGTTGGGGAATTATTTTGTGTTGCCAATGATAATAATAAATCAAAAAATATCTGTTGTTACTTTGTTAACCTCTTAATAATCCTATCAAATTCGCCTAAAACGCCTAATCCAGGGCATATCGAAAGTAAATTGAAAGCTGTTCTTGAACCATTTGGAGAACCATGGTTGTGGTCTCTTTTGAAAGGTCCCTATAAATCATACTGGTTAAGCTTGAACACAATGACCTTTAACATTTTTACAAGTTTTTCTAAGGGTAGGCTACATCCAGTAATATCACAGTGCAATATCACAACCATGTGATATTCAGCACAAACGTATAACCTCAACCTTCAGTTGAATAATTATCCTTATTTCAATCTATTATGACTTACAGAACATGCAGTCTTGTACTTTTGTGGATTTTAGTCCTGTCTTTATCCCTTTCCCGGCCCAGTTGAGAGAACTGGCAAAGGAGTTTGTGAAGGTCTGCATTAGCAAACGCCTTGTGAAATCCTTTGCCGTGTGACCACCCAATACAGTATAATATGTTGTCTAGAAAACAGAAATACAATGGAAATTAATTTAGAACTCACTGTGTTAGCTGTGACAGTTAGAGCTTATTGGCCAGGGTTTAGAACGAGTGGATGAGCAGTGCATTGTTGCCAAGAGAGGTTGATATTTATTGTGACTTTAATTTGTTTGCTTTTATTGCTGCATTTTGTTAGTGGCCTTTGTATAGCCTTTTAATTTGAAATATAAGTTTGAGTGAGTAAATAATTATGACAAAAATAATTCTGGTTGAAATTAAATATTTGTTTAGTGCCTACCAATTTTTGCCGCTCCACCTCCGATAGTAGCATCTGCTCCATTTCCTCTAGCATGGCAAAGGTTGTGAGGGGCAGGCTGACTGGTGGTCTGGAAATGGTTTGAGGGTCATTGGATCCTGACTTGGATTTGGTCCCCAACATCTTCATTTCAGCCCTCATCTGGACTGTCTCCTGCCTGAGTGCCTGCACCTCCTCTTTTAGCTCCCCCAGGGCCCACAGGACTTTACTGAGAGCGAGGTCTTTGGACAGATAAAAGAGAGGGAGGGAAGGAGAGGAAGGAAATTAATACAGACCCAAACTCAAAGTCTCTCACCATTTAACATTTTCCCAAATCTAGAAATACTAACGATCAGTCATGAGATGTCTGAAAAGTCTCTCCAAATCCTATGCTTAGCTATCCTATGCTTCCCCGAATTGGAATCCTGCACAATATTGTACTGATTAAATCTGTGTTTTGTTTTTTGGTACAAGTGAAAGTACAAAAGAGAAAACCTGTAGTTACCCTGGTAGAAGGGAGGTGGCTGAGGTTGACCATATTGCCATTCACTGGCCCGTGGTGCTTCAGCTGGTTCTGAAAACGACCACATACTATTTGAAATTGAACTATACATTGATACACTAAACAAATCCTAACACAATACCAAATTTTCATTCTAACCCCTCCTGTTATAGAAGGGGTTAGAATGAAAAATTGGTGTCATGTTAGGATTAATGATGACGTGATAAGGAGATACATATGGTCTCTTGTCATTAATCAAGTCTGCACAAATAACACTTTTTACAAATGTTTCTTTTTACAGCGATTATTATTATGTATTTATTGCTATTCTGATTACCTGCAAGTGGTCTCTGGGACATGCAATTCCAGGACATACTTGGTTGTGCCAAGACTTGATCTAAAACCAGAACCAAAAAAGCTAAATGTTATTATTTTTGTGGTATACACAAGTGTTATAGCTATAAACACTTGTGTGTTTATGTTAAGTCCACGGATCTATTGTTTTAACCATACCTGGCATGACTATTGTGGGTCGGACCACTCGCCTTTCAGGACCCCTGTCAGATTCCTCCTCACTCTCCTGATCCTCCAGGTAACGTGGATTAGGCCTTTTGAACAAAATGAGTGATGTGACACAACCCAACATGGACTTGATATGCAAAACAGATATAATTTATGGTGAATAAAATGTACCGAACAGAATCCACTTACTAATAGCTGACCAATATTTACGTAGTCATAGTTTAAATATCAAAAGTGAATTGACAGTACAATAGGAAATTCAACCAATATGGTTAGAGAGTTTATTACAAACTCTCTGCACAACAATTTTTACCTTCTTTTTCCTTGCCTGATGTCACTCTCTCCTTCGGACTGAATGTCAGACGTTGGGCAATCTGGCTGCAAAGACTTCTGGAGATATTGCTTTGCCTTAACATAGGATGCTGAAAGGGAATTAAGTAAATGAAACTAAACAAGTCTGTTTTTAGTTTTTTTGCTGTTTTCCTTAAGTGACTTTACTTACCACAGTTTACATTTATTTATTTAGCAGATGCTTTTATCCAAAGCAAAATGGTTAAAACAGTTAGCCAAGACCCTGACGCCTTTATGCATGGACCATTCTCGTCCTGGTGGGATGTGGTTCATTACAGCTTTTTGCATCCGCTGTCCATTATATGGAGGCCAATAGCCAATAGCCAATAGCGTGTCCTTTCTTGTCCTGTCTCTTCCAACCAGTTGGATGCAACAACTGCGGTGCTTTGGTCTGGAAATTCCACCACTTTCCACAGCTGTGCCATCTAGTAACCTAATAGTTATTGAATTGAATGAATTAGTTTGAGAGATTCATTAAACAGGGCACACTACATATTTTGAGTGCTAAGGAAAAGGCCACCCTAAAAACTGTAGCCATTTATTATTATTATAATTATTATTGGTTTACAAATATTTTTTATTTACAAATATTTTATTTGTATTGTTATTGTGTTATGTTAGGCTGTACCCAACCCCAAGGTGGAAACAAGATGAGGCAGCCCTGTCACAGAAGTGGAGCTAACCCTAACCCAGCGACCTAACCCATTCACTAACTCAACCTTAGTCCTCATGTGTGATACAGGCGGTGGGTATTTATGCACTTGAGCCCGATGGAATGTTGAGGCAACCAGCAATTGGCGACCCGCTCAAACCATGGATGTGCCCCCAAGACCACTGCTCTAGCCGCACGGAAAACACACAAAAACAACAAACCAGCTACAAAACAACGAATCAATGAGCCCCCTCTATTGAGGACACATTGCTTATACCTATTTGGGTTAGGGTCTGCCATCCACTTGTTTGTTTTTTGTTATTGTTTCATATTAGGCTTGGTGAAGAAGGGGGATTGCAATGAAACTTTATTTTTCTGGGAACAATACACATTTTCTCTTAATATTCTGAAGTTGCCCAACACCAAAGCACTCGTGTAAACCATAAACTCTGTAACAACTGATGTATGAGGAGGGACAACGATAAGAAAAATATGATTCAGTGTTACTAAACGTTCTATAAATTACATAGACTGCACCACTGAACTTCAGTATGTTTTGTACCAGTACAATTTCTTGTCCTATTGCAATGCACCCTGCTTGGTGGAAAGGCAAAAATCCTTTGTAACAACCTTCCTATACTGCTGTGCAAGACTAAACTGGGGTGGCAATGGACCCTCCTGGTGAATGTCTAGAAGTACAGGCTGGACACCTGGCGGTTGTACCAGTATACCAGGTACCTCAGAAAGCCTTTTGACCACTTGTTGTAAAGGTTGGTGTGGCTTTCTTAACATTCTTTAAATTTTCGTCGTCGTCGTCGTCATCTGCCGCTTGTCCGGGGATCGGGTTGCGGGGGCAGCGACCTAAGCAGGGAGGCCCAGACTTCCCTCCCCCCGGCCACTTCCGCCAGCTCTTCCTGGGGGACCCCAAGGCGTTCCCAGGCCAGCCGAGAGACATAGTCCCTCCAGCGTGTCCTGGGTCTTCCCCGGGGCCTCTTCCCAGTGGGACGTGCCCGGAACACCTCACCAGGGAGGCGTCCAGGAGGCATCCTAATCAGATGCCCGAGCCACCTCAGCTGGCTCCTCTCGACGCGGAGGAGCAGCGGTTCTACTCTGAGCCCCTCCCGGATGACCGAGCTTCTCACCCTATCTCTAAGGGAGAGCCCGGACACCCTGCGGAGAAAGCTCATTTCGGCCGCTTGTATTCGCGATCTCGTTCTTTCGGTCACTACCCATAGTTCGTGACCATAGGTGAGGGTAGGAACGTAGATCGACTGGTAAATAGAGAGCTTCGCCTTTCGACTCAGCTCCTTCTTCACCACGACGGACCGATGCAGAGCCCGCATCACTGCGGACGCCGCACCGATCCGCCTGTCGACCTCGCGCTCCATTCTTCCCTCACTCGTGAACAAGACCCCGAGATACTTGAACTCCTCCGCTTGGTTCAGGATCTCCTCCCCGACCCGGAGATGGCACTCCACCCTTTTCCGGTCGATTACCATGGCCTCAGATTTGGAGGTGCTGATTCGCATCCCAGCCGCTTCACATTCGGTTGCGAACCGCTCCAGTGAGAGCTGAAGGTCACGGCCCGATGGAGCCAACAGGACCACATCATCCGCAAAAAGCAGCGACCCGATCCTGAGGTCACCAAACCGGACCCCCTCAACACCCTGGCTGCGCCTAGAAAATTCTGTCCATATAAGTAATGAACAGAATCGGTGACATAGGGCAGCCCTGGCGGAGTCCAACCCTCACCGGAAACAAGTTCGACTTACTACCGGCAATGCGGACCAAACTCTGGCACCGGTCGTACAGGGACCGGACAGCCCCGATCAGGAAATCCGGTACCCCGTACTCTCGGAGCACCCCCCACATGAGCCCCCGAGGGACACGGTCGAACGCCTTTTCCAAATCCACAAAACATGTGTAGACTGGTTGGGCGAACTCCCATGTACCCTCCAGGACTCCGCGAAGGGTATAAAGCTGGTCCACTGTTCCACGGCCAGGACGAAAACCACATTGCTCCTCCTGAATCCGAGGTTCGACAATCCGACGGACCCTCCTCTCCAGGACCCCTGAATAGACTTTCCCAGGGAGGCTGAGGAGTGTGATCCCCCTAAAGTTGGAGCACACCCTCCGGTCCCCCTTTTTAAAGAGGGGAACCACCACCCCGGTCTGCCAGTCCATAGGCACTGTCCCCGATGTCCACGCGATGTTGCAGAGTCGTGTCAACCAAGACAGCCCTACAACATCCAGAGCCTTAAGGAACTCCGGGCGGACCTCATCCACCCCAGGGGCCCTGCCACCGCGGAGCTTTTCAACCACCTCGGCGACCTCAGCCCCAGAGATAGAAGGGCCCCCCCCGATGTCCCCAGACTCTGCCTCCACGTCGGAAAGCGTGTTGGTGGAATTAAGGAGGTCTTCGAAGTATTCCTTCCACCGATCCAGGACGTCCCCCGTCGAGGTCAGCAGCGCACCATCCCCACCATATACAGTGTTGACAGAGCACTGCTTCCCCCTCCTGAGCCGCCGGATGGTGGTCCAGAACCTTTTTGAAGCCGTTCGGAAGTCATTCTCCATGGCCTCGCCGAACTCCTCCCATGCCCGGGTTTTTGCCTCCGCGACCGCCAAAGCCGCGTTCCGCTTGGCCTGCCGGTACACATCAGCTGCCTCTGGAGTCCCACCAGCCAATAAAGTCCGATAGGCCTCCTTCTTCAGCTTGACGGCATCCCTCACCTCCGGAGTCCACCACCGGGTCCGAGGGTTACCGCCGCGACATGCACCGACCGCCCTGCGGCCGCAGCTCCGGTCAGCCGCTTCAACAATGGAGGCCCGGAACATGGCCCATTCGGACTCAATGTCCCCGGTCCCCCCTGAGACATGATCAAAGCTCTCCCGGAGGTGGGAGTTGAAGCTCCTTCTGACAGAGGGTTCCGCCAGACATTCCCAGCAGACCCTCACATTACGTTTGGGCCTGCCAGGCCTGACCGGCGTCCTCCCCCACCATCAAAGCCAACTCACCACCAGGTGGTGATCAGTTGACAGCTCCGCCCCTCTCCTCACCCGAGTGTCCAAGACATGCGGCCCCAAGTCCGATGACACGACTACAAAGTCGATCATCGAACTGAGACCTCGGGTGTCCTGGTGCCAGGCGCACATATGGACACCCTTATGCTTGAACATGGTGTTCGTTATGTGTCTAAACCGTGTCTAGCACAGAAGTCCAACAACAAAACACCACTCGGGTTCAGATCGGGGGGGCCGTTCCTCCCAATCACGCCCCTCCAGGTCTCACTGTCATTGCCCACATGAGCATTGAAGTCCCCCAGGAGGACGAGGGAATCCCCGGGAGGAGCGCTTTCCAGCACCCCCCCCAGAGACTCCAAAAAGGGTGGGTACTCTGCATAAGCACAAACGACAGTGAGGACCCGTCCCCCCACCCGAAGGCGGAGGGAGGCTACCCTCTCGTCCACCGGGGTGAACCCCAATGTACAGGCACCGAACCGAGGGGAAACCAGTATTCCCACCGCAGCTCGACGCCTCTCACCAAGGGCAACTCCAGAGTGGAAGAGAGTCCAGCCCCTCTCAAGGAGACTGGTTCCGGAGCCCACGCTGTGCGTCGAGGCGAGGCCGACTATATCTAGCCGGAAACTCTCTACCTCGCGCACCAGCTCAGGCTCCTTTCCCGCCAGCGAGGTGACGTTCCACCGTCCCTAAAGCTAGCTTTTGCAGCCGAGGATTGGACCGCCAAGGCCCCCGCCTTCGGCCGCCGCCCGTCTCACACTGCACCCGACCCCCATGACCCCTCCTGCGGATGGTGAGCCCACTGGAAGAGGGTCCCACGTTGTCTCTTCGGGCTGTGCCCGACCGGGCCCCATGGGAAAAGACCCGGCCACCAGGCGCTCGCCATCGAGCCCCACCCCCGGGCCTGGCTCCAGGGGGGGGGCCCCGGTGACCCGCTTCCGGGCAGGGGCAACTGAGAACCATTGTTGTATTTCTTCATGGTTGGTTTTTTGAGCCACGCTTTGTCTGGTCTTTCACCTGGAACCTGTTTGCCTTGGGTGACCCTACCAGGGGCATGAAGCCCCCGACAACATAGCTTCCAGGATCACTAGGACACGCAAACCCCTCCACCGCGGTAAGGTGGTGACTCAAGGAGGGGTTCTTTAAATTTTTCCAAGGAAATTTTCAAATGGAAAAGAAGATACATTGTCAAGTGGACCAAACTGCCTATACTCATCAGCCAAATGTATTAGTTGATGTATGGTAAACACCATCTCCTCTTTACCATACAACTCACCAAAATTACCTACAAAAGCTACCAACATTCTATGTGCAAAATCTATCATGGAGTCGGAGAGGTTAGGGCAGAGAAGCAATGACATACCAACTGAAAACTAGAGAGTGTACAATTTCTGGGGAAATTGTAGGGTGTGCTTGCTTGCGTCGTTTGCAGATGGGTCCGTTTTCCCATCTAGTGATATTTTCAAGCATTTAACCTACTCATATAGGCTCTGTGCACAATCGTACTGACGAACTTCCGCTGTAGCAAAAATTCGGGCTATCGGGCTATATTAGGCTATCATGTTTCAAAGAAAAACGATTATGGATAGAGAGGGGCAAAAATACAAATGATAATACATAACAATGGACAGTTAGCGTTTCAAATAAAGAAAAACAAGCTTCTATACTACACTAAAATGAACACATCGCTAACTAGCTTAGACGCTAACCAACCGGAACACCACATTATACTACTTACGCTCATAGTTGTGCAGATAACTGGATATGTACAGTTTGAATCCCTTGTCCCGCTTGCTTGTTGGAGCAGGGGAAAAAAGCATTTACGATGCGATAGACGTCACTGACGCCTATTTAAGACAGGTCTTGGAGACATCTGCTAAAGCTGAGCATTTTGGAAACTCAGGTGATGGTCTCCATTAAACCGGAAACTGATTTCCCGAATTTTGGCTACAGCGGAAGTTCGTCAGTACGATTGTGCACAGAGCCTATTGCATATAAAGAACACCCTTTGAAACAAGAAACCCCTTTTGAAACAAGCTACTGTAACAACGTTGTCACTGGCAGTATTTCAGATGGAATTGCGATTCAAATAGTACCGTCTGCTAACTGAAAATAAGCCCCCCAAAACGTAAACAAGTTCGATACATGGCTAATTCATTTGGCGGACATGGCTAATTCAAAAGCAGTTTGCTAGAGACAAGCTAGCTGCTGTTGCTATCCACACTTCACTGATTGTTTGAAAGCGTCGGAAATGAGAAATTAGTTTCTTTTGTAAGGGAAAATGTATAGAACGCCGGTCATTATCGGGAAAGCCCCGACAGGGCAAACAGCACCCCGACGCGAAGCGTTTTTGTTTCGCCCCGAAGGGGCTTATTTTCCCAATAATTACCGGCGTTCTATAGCCTACATTATCCCGCTTATTACACGGCTACTTGCCAACAAAAATAACTTAACACAGTGTGTCTTTTTACAATGTATTTGTTACCATTCGTATTGTTGATCAGCAGAGAAATAGTTTGCCAAAGACGTTGAACTTCATAGACTTTGAACATTCTTTAGGCTTCAAATCAGCTGATGTCGCTAAGCAACAGAGTACACTGGGGTTGAAAAGTTAGATTAGATGCAATTTCCCGCATTCTGGTGCATTTACCACAACTATTTACCGTAGTTGTTATACATATACTGAGGGGCTGGACATTAAAATATTTTGAAAACTAAACTTCCCAATAAGTAATGGGACATCTTCAACTACCTGTCACCTTTCAGCACTCACCTTAGCAACAGAGCTGTCTCCACTGCCCCTGCATGCTGCCCCTGCCTCTTACTCACTCTCTACCACCTATATCAGGAGACAAGGAGATGCATTGAGCATTCTTTCATAATTGATAATAATAAGCTTAATGTAGATTTTTCATATGAAGACTTCTGAGATGTAAATCATGTTATCAGCATATGAAATTCACAATTGGTATAGGTTTAGTAGCCTAATAATTATGTAGGCTACATGAAAAAAAATGCATCACCCTAAAGCATGACTGAACAGTTCAGAAATTATCAAATTTGTGTTCAAACCTGTAGTCTTTTCCACAGATCACATCCTTAGGATGTAAGCTTTCAGATAAAACATATACCCTACTCCATTTACCAATCCTGAATTTATTATGCATGGGCAGCATACTAATATGGAGAGATGGACGTGTCTCTTGTCTCATTAGATAACATCCTGA
Organism: Hypomesus transpacificus; assembly: GCF_021917145.1. NCBI lineage: Eukaryota > Metazoa > Chordata > Actinopteri > Osmeriformes > Osmeridae > Hypomesus > Hypomesus transpacificus. The sequence goes on along the minus strand of NW_025813759.1, from coordinate 204,039 downwards.
GGGTATAAACTTTCAGATGATATATGGTTCTAATGGTTGAATCAGTTTTGCCTTCATGTTAAAGACTAACATGTACCAATTAAATTCTGCTAATTGCCAAAACTACAAGTTGAGCAACCTTATTGAAATTGGAAGACACTTCTGAATTTTTTTTTCTTATTTTTTTCAGTCGTTAGAAAAAGTAGCATGTTAGCTAAGGTTAACTCCAGATTAGCTCACGGTTGTTATGGCACACCATAATACCATATAACACCAGCAATTTCTTTTGTAGCTACTTGGAAAAAACATCCTCTTTCTGCCTGAAACAGACGCTTAGGTCTGAACACGGCCAAAAGCACAACATATTTCAGACCCAGATTAAGAAATCAACAAATGCTGTTCCACTTGTAATGGGTAAATAAAGTATGGTATTACCTAGTGCTAGATGTAGGTAAAAAGCTTACCTAGCTAGCAATAATCATAATGCTTGCAGAAGGATCTTTGTCTTATAAGGGTGCTTTGGCCACTGAAGGGAAAACTGGGCAACTTTGACTTACTTTCCTCTTCCTTGAAAAAACCCTCCTTATGTCCATCTCGTCTGTGGAACAGTCATGTCTGAAGTGCTACTAGCTACAAGCGCGATGCGTCGATCAAAGAGTATGGGAGTTGAATCTGCGTGGTGGATGATGTTTTTCTAGAAAACGTGGAGTGGAATTCTATTGCTATGGGTATTCAAAAAAAAAAATATGCTGACCCGCTGGCTGTCTTCACAATCGCCATATCTTTAAAACACTGCTGTCCATTTAGATGTAGAATTGACCCTGGTACGAAATTAAGAAAATACTCACCAGACGCAGATCGACAGTTGACCGCAGTAGCGGTTAGAACCGAAACTGTACTGTCTAGTGGTACGTGCCAGTGCCTCCGCTGGCACAGGACAGTAGCTAGTGGTACAGGCCAGTGCCTCCGCTGGCACAGGACAGTAGCTAGTGGTACAGGTCAGTGCCTCCGCTGGCACAGGACAGTAGCTAGTGGTACGTGGCAGTGCCTCCGCTGGCACAGGACAGTAGTTAGTGGTACGTGACAGCGCCTCCACTGGTACATGACAGTCACTGTTCTGTTGATAGTGGTACGCAAGTGTCTCGTGGCCAGTGGTGACTGGTCATTAGGGGCAGTGCCCCACCTGTTATCAACAGAAAGAACTGCAACAAAATTATGTTATTTTTAATTTCTCGAACATTTTTATTTTAGTTTACTTCGAATAATTTACTATCTATGAATATAGCGTATTCCTAAATTGTTTTGTTTCATTCGTTTGTGTTAAGATTTTATTTCATGTTCATTGGTCCCTGCCTTGTTGCTTCAGACTGCGATCTGCCTATTCGAGTTAGCATAGGCTAATCGTGAAGGTGGGGCTCTGGAGGGGCTAGCCCTTCTCTCACAATGCAATGTACATTGGACGTGGGATTAGTACACATGCTCAGAATGTAATGTAATGTAAAGTAGATCACACAAATTTGATGCTAGTGGGGCTGAGAGCCAGTTGCCCCACCACAGCGTCATTTCGTATTTCAGACCTGATTGGCTATCTGTCTTTCTGGCGCCAACATTAGTCAGCAAAAAGGAGAGCGTGGTGGGGCTAGCCCCTCTCTCACAATGCAATGTACATTGGAGGTGGGAAAGTATTAATACGCATGCTCAGAATGTAATGTAATGCAATGTGGATCACACAAATTTTATGACAAGTGGGGCTGAGAGCCGGTTGCCCCAATACAGCGTCATTTTGTATTTCAGCCCTGATTGGCTGCTTGTCGCCAACATTAGTCAGCAAGAAGAGCGAGGAGACGTAGCTAGATTGTCTTAGCTAGCTTGTTAGCTTCACAAACACCAGATAACTTGAGAAAATGAATAAAGTGGATTTCATACTTGAACACCGGTTGTAGGTACCCTTATATACCCTATAAACCCTTGATTTGGAGGAGAAAGTTGAAGTAAAGCAACTTAAGTGGTGCCCATCAGCCACAATATTGTCATCGCTCAATCTGATGGTAAAAGTAACCGCAGATTTAACGTGGAGGGTTTTTGAAAAAAGAGTGGCTAACGGTTAGTCTAGTTAGCATACAAAAGAAGGCACCTTTCTCTTCAAGTGAGCTCTCAGCCTTGGTGAGTGAAAGCATATTTTATCATCCTGCCTTTGTGGTGCTGGTCTGTGCATTGGTCATATTATGGGGCTGGATCGATAGATAAAGGTGGTGACGTGTCAGTGCTTATCTTAGCATAGAATTGATCTGTATCCCTAAAAAGTTGTATTTCTGCTTCGTTGTGGCCTTCCTGTTGTGTTGAGCTCATTGCTGTATGCGCATGGCCCTATAGGCACATTGGTTCTGAGCTTGGTTGCATTCCTAATTTAGGTTTGTAAATATGACAGTGGTAATTTTACATGTGTGTGAGAGACAAGGAGAGCAATTACACAAGAAGGTCTCTCTCCAGTTTGTGTACTACAACACCTGGTAGAAGCAAGCCGCTGTCGTTAAAAGTGTTGTGTGGAGCCACGCTGTTTGTTGACGTGTTAAATAAACACATCAGTAGCAAGAGGGACTTTTGTAGCTTACTGGTATCCTATATTTTGAAATGTTTTTTGCCCCATCAATTTTTTACATATAAAAATGCCACTGCTCGTGGCAGTTGCATTGGGTGTCTTGCAGCTTTTGTTTACTGTCATGTCGACTAACTTCCCCGCGGGCATTTTAGAATAGGCTATAAACTTTTATTTAAAAAAATAAGTTAAACTGTTCGTGCTAACAGACTCCATACCATACGTTTGATGTCTCACTACAAGCTCACCATACAAAGTAGTCAATTTAGACATTATATTGCACATAGTGTAATGGTGTGACTGTAAAGCAGACTTGTACACACGAAATGAATTAGTAACACATTTTTTATTCAGAGAAACTGAATTTAAGCGTGCACATGAGCCACCGTTGTAGACTCTCCTACGTCTCTAATGCACATCCTTGTGTTGTTATCAGCGCCTCCTAGTGCCGTTTATAATTAATAGTAATAACTGAAGTCAATGCATGTACATTACTACATTTGCATTTCGATACTTTTGAGTAAATATAGTTGTTAATAATAGTTTGTTATTTTCATATGAAGAACCATGTCAATAAATGACACCCTATGATTGCAAATGTACTTCCTGGGTTTTATACTGGAAACTACAAACTCTCCTGGATACAAATCTGTTTAAATCACTCACTCATTAAATCACCTAAGATATCTTTATCACAACTGAAGTTACATTTTAAAGTCGACCTGTGTCAAAAAGTGGTATGGGAGAAAATCCTTTTGGTCGTAATGACGTTGTGAATGTAAATGTCAGTTTAAGTATAGGGTTATAACTAGAGCTGTCAAACGATTAAAATATTTAATCTCAATTAATCGCATTAATGTCATAGTTAACTCGCGATTAATCTCAATTAATCGCACATTTGTATCTATTTTAAATGTCCCTTGATTTCTTTTTCATCCATTCTTTTTTCAAATTGTAATGCTCTTATCGACATGGAAAAGTGGTTCGGATTGCTTCGTGCAAATGTTTTTTTTTTAATTGAAAACAACATTGCAATTGCCTGGCTTTGACGAGCAGGCGGAGAATTCGCATCAGCTGTGTGCTTGGCCATCAAAATTGTATTTTAAACTCCACGACGTGCTGCGATGATAGCCCAGTTCACAACGACAGAACACACTGATCACTTTGGTCTTGTCAATGGAACCATTTGGCAACCTTTTAAAAGTAAACTTTCCATTCAGAATCTTATTGGCATCCATTTCGGCTTCTGGCGCTGGCAATCAACTCAAAACATAACGTTAGCCTACTACCAGAGAATGTCTAATATCCATAAACGGGCTTCTGCTACGACTGTTTAGCCGGCTCGCAAGCCTAAACAAGTGGGTGTGGCGTGTCTGTTGTTTTGTTTCCGGTCTAGCTAGATCCGGTGTGGTATTGTAGTTTTTCTAACGTCAGTGGTTGTTGCAACAGAATGTGAAAAAAAACTACAAAGTTTGCTAGGTCAAAAAGAGCGTTAATCGCGCGATAAAAAAATTGACGCCGTTAATTTGGGTTTGCGTTAACGCCGTTAATAACGCGTTAAACAGACAGCACTAGTTATAACTTCTCAGCAAGTTATTTCATTGATTAGTTGTTATGGGCTGCTGCAGCACTCAAAAGAGCAGGCAGACATTGCTTGAAAATCTTGCAAGCTGAAAGGTCCAAGTAATCATATACTTTTTGTACATTACAATGAAGTTTAGGGTGTTAACAATACAAAACATCAAAAATCTCAATTTTGACAGAAAACGATTTTCGATCTTTTATGGCTACAATGAGCGGCCGCGACATCCACGGGTTTCCGCAGGCCGCCACACATATTTAAAAAATAAAAGTTAATAGCCTGTTCTCCTATTCTAAAATGGCCGCGGGGCAGTTAGTCTCGATGACAGTAAACAAAAGCTCCAATACACCAAATGCAACTGCCATGAGAAACTTGCGTACCACTATCAACAGAACAGTAACTGTCCTGTACCAGTGGAGGCGCTGTCACGTACCACTAGCTACTGTCATGTGCCAGCGGAGGCACTGGCATGTACCACTAGCTACTGTCCTGTGCCAGCGGAGGCACTGGCATGTACCACTAGCTACTGTCCTGTGCCAGCGGAGGCACTGGCCTGTACCACTAACTACTGTCCTGTGCCAGCGGAGGCACTGGCACGTACCACTAGCTACAGGACAGTATAGTTTCGGTTCAAACTGCCTCTCATTGACTGAGTGACAACACTGTTGACAACTGTTGTTGCTTACGCAATCGTCAATGGAGGCTGACAGGCTCTCACGTAGCAAACAAATCAACGTTTTTACAGCAACCTATATTAAAATCGCACTACCTGGCTGTTTTCACAATAGTCATATCGTCATAACATTTCCCTCTTTCTGTTTTTTAGTGTAAAATTGAACTATAAAATTAGCTACAAAAAATACTACTATGACGCTTTATGGCATGGCTGCCGCCTAAAAGACGAGGCGGTTTCACGGGCGACCTGCACCCGCTCAAATTTCAAAGACTGTCACGACCTGGTATTTTTTACTCGCAATCCAAGCTTCAATTTGCAAGCCAGAAAGTCTACCACGTTGTATCCATGCGTCGTTGTTGACGTGGTGACATAGCTGCTAACGTGTGTTGACGTGGTGACGTAGCTAGCACAGGTTACCCTTTGTCGACAAAAGGCACTTTGTCCCCACAAAAACGTTGTAACCTCCTAAACTGTGCAACGGAACGTAAATCCAAATACAAGCAACGCAATCGAGACCAAGACGAACATTTTGACACAGGCGTTGTCTATGTAGTCCAAATATTGACTGAGCCTTAGGGGGGCAAAAATAAAAATTAATATATATGTGAGATAACAATGGTTTGTGCTGCCGAAGGCAGGCACACCCCAATTACCCCAAGAGCTCAGGAGCATTAAGGTGGGGTTGCATAATGTAAACTGATACCTTGGCTACTTTTGAACGGTTTAATGAATTTGTGAGGACATTTTTATTAAACTAATCAAAACTATTTACTTTTTGTTTTCTTTCCTGATTTGTGCAGAGGAAAAAACTGTCAAAATGTCCTGGATTAAAAAAAACAGATACTACTGAGTGGTTAGCCTGCTATGAGAGATCATCCTATTTGCATTTTTATTTTCTTCTTTAAGACTGCTCATTCTTTCACTTAATTAAAATGAAAACGAAAAAGACATTTGAAATTTAATTTTCAAAATATGCCCCAGCAAATAGATACCAAGATTCAATTTGAAATGTACAATTTTAAAATGAAAATGCATTTCCAGAAATGCATTTTCATTTTAAGAATGTGGCTGCAAAATCGTAACCACAATTCAAATGCATTTCCAGAAATGCATTTTCATTTTCAAGAACGTGGCTGCAAAATCGTGACCACAATTCAAATTCAAATGCATTTCTGGAAATACATTTTCATTTTCAGAACGTGGCTGCAAAATCGTGACCACAATTCAAATTCAAATGCATTTCCAGAAATGCATTTTCATTTTAAGAATGTGGCTGCATTATTTGACTCGTAAATAAAATTAGTAATCAATCATCCTATTTGCATTTGCATTTTCTTCCTCAAGACTGCACATGTTATGCCATAATCAAAAAGAAAACAGAGCGGACATTGCATTTTCATTTTCATGTTCTGCCCGCAAAGAACTACCCATAATTCGAAAACGAAAATGCATTCTGAGCGGCGCAGCAGAGTGACGTCAGTAGCCGCTCTTCTTCAGCTCCCTGCTGACCGAGCTACCCATCTTGTTCGGTAGGGGGCGGTGTGCACATACGCATTGCATTACATGGCAAATGTCCCGGGAAATTGATTGAATTGCCGGGTCTTTAGAGGACGCATCACAGATCATGGCGCTCCCTCAAATTGTGCAGACACTGATAGAGTTAGCTGAGCTGGTAGAAACTAATAACATATCTGAGTCTGATGCCCGTGACCGAGAAGAAGCGAAAGAAGTCACAGAGAGCTTGGCTGCATACTCTGCCGTCACAGACGTACACATGGTTGCATGGTAGCCATGAGGTTGCCATAGTAAACCTCTCTTCAGTCCTGGAACGGCTGGATGCTGTGAAGCCTCAAATGAGAAGGGGACGACCAACCATCTACATTCCGTTCGAGTCCATCGAAAACTATTTATTAGATGGTTTAAAAATAAAGGACATAGCGGAGCTGTTCGGCGTAAGCCACCAGACCATCCGTCGGAGGATGCAAAGCAACGGATTTATGGAGCTAGAAAGCTGACAAAAGTATATAAATTTGAATATGAAATATCTGAAATATTTGTTTGTCGAATTTCATAAAACTTAAATATTTTGCTGTTGAATATATAATATCTGAATTATTTGTATGCCAAATTTAATAAAACTGAATTATTTTGATCAAAAAATACACATTTCTAAAATTCAGATTCTTGAAATTCAGATTTCTGAAATTCAGATTCTCGAAATTCAGACTTCTGAAATTCAGATTTCTGAAATTCAGATTTCTGAAATTCAAATTCAGATTGCGGAAATTCAGATTTTGTCTGAACTAGGCCAAAGGTGAAACAGCTTGCATTCACAGGGAAAAGTAGACGATTTCAGAACGACCGAACTTTACCTCAGAACAAAAGCTAAGTTGCTCTGGAGGAACAGTATGGAGCAAATGCTTATGAAACTTGTGTCTTCTCCTTTGCCAAGATCGGCAGTTACTGTTACCAAGTGAGTCGAGACAGACTCGGAGGGCGGCGGAGACCGATGGAAGACGTGGAACAACTGGCAAAGCTATAGCCTATATATTTATGTTCCGTTGTTCTCTTTTCTGTGTTGGAGTTCTTTTAAGAGCTTGATGCCATCAACATCCAGCCTGATATAAAATCATGAACTTCAATTGTGTCTCTTAATTATTACCCACACAGAAAATCCAGGTTGAATCAAGTCACGCTAGCTACTGTATAGACCAATTATTTGTTTGTAAACAATCGGGATGCGCGCGCAATGTGGCTGCAGAAAACCGGGAAAGGATAGCATTTTAAATGGCAAAAGGACCACACGGATAATACAAATAGTTAGATTTAAAAAGACCAAAAGCGTCGAGGAGGACATTCCTTTAGGAGAGAAAGCGATTACCCAATGATCTGTCGCATCAGAATTTTGATTTGGGTCACGAAAGTCTTGAAATTTGAGTGAGAATGTCGCCCGGTACAGACCGCAGAGTCGAGCGGCAACCATGTCTTCACGTTATGTCACAAAGTTCATAATTTTACACTTTTACAGTCAATTCTACATTTAAAAAGTCGAGCAGGGCAGCTTTCAAGAGATATGGGAATTCTGCTTTTAGTCAGCTGGTCCGATTATTTTTCTGATTTGTTTCAACTGGCAATCTGAGAAAGACTACATCCCAGTTACACTGTTTTGACGTTAGCCTCAGTCAGACTCGCTCACTGGCAGTGTGCACAATGTTGTATTTCACTCCATTCTACACCAGAAACGTCAGGGAGGACTGCCTAATGTAGATACGAGTCTGGTGAAGATAGCCAGAATCTCGGATTTCTTTAACCTGTCTGTTTCATTCGTCATTTGCCTGAGAAAGCGACCTCCGTTAGCCAGGCTAGTTTTGCTCGATCACTTGGACAGGCTATTTAAGGGTATCGGGGTGACTTTTGTGCATAGACAAGTGAACGTAAATGTATTTGTCCAAAGGCCAAGAGCCTCAAAAAGTTAATATCAAGCCCTGCAATCCAGTGGCCAGAGATATATGATGACCTGAACGACACTCCAAGAGTAGTAGAACGGGGAGAAGTTTGTCTTTTGCAACCCACATGCGCAGTTGAGCCTGCTTGACAGTTGTGTGACGTAGGGTGATAATTGGTCTATTGCTTATAGCCAATTTTGGATGGTCAAGCATATTTTTCATTGTCTCCTTATTCCTATCAAAGTCAATGTTCAGCCTATAGGCTATGTTCATTTGCTAAGTAACATTTCATATCGGTTATGGATAGTGAAATATTTGCTTTCTGAGAGATCGGACATAGCCAGCATATAAGGAGTTATCTATCAGAATATATCTGTAGTGCGGCCGGGTGTGATTTGATTCATCGTCCACACATCGTCTGGAAGTCAGTTTCGATCAAATACCAACAATCTCCATACTACATCTTGCCGACGTATCTTCTACACATTGGGCCAACGTCGGCAAGACGTATGTGTGCTATCCCAGATGATCTGGGTCTTCCTCAAACTAGCAACTCAGTTTGTTCTACTCGGTCGGGCATCAGACTCAGATATATTATTAGTTTATACCAGCTCAGCTAATTCTATCAGTGTCTGCACAATTTGAGGGAGCGCCATGATCTGTGATGTGTCCTCTAAAGACCCGGCAATTCAATCAATTTCCCGGGACATTTGCCATGTAATGCAATGCGTATGTGCACACCGCCCCCTACCAAACAAGATGGGTAGCTCGGTCAGCAGGGAGCTGAAGAAGAGCGGCTACTGACGTCACTCTGCTGCGCCGCTCAGAATGCATTTTCGTTCTTTGCGGGCAGAACATGAAAATAAAAATGCAATGTCCGCTCTGTTTTCTTTTTGATTACGGCATAACATGTGCAGTCTTGAGGAAGAAAATGAAAATGCATTTCTGGAAATGCATTTGAATTGTGGTCACGATTTTGCAGCCACGTTCTGAAAATGAAAATGCATTTCTGGAAATGCATTTTCATTTTTAAATTTTACATTTCAAATTGAATTTTGGTATCTATTTGCTGGGGCATATTTTGAAAATAAAATTTCAAATGTCTTTTTCGTTTTCATTTTAATTAAGTGAAAGAATGAGCAGTCTTAAAGAAGCAAATTAAAATGCTAATAGGATGATTGATTACTAATTTCATTTATGAGTCAAATAATGCAGCCACATTCTTAACTAATTTAATTTTAATTCTTAAAATTTTCAGAATTTTGGTCACGATTTGCTTCCATAGTACAGCCGCTGACTGCTAGCACAGCCACATAGCCAATATTTTTTGTCATACCAGTCCGTTTTAAACGAGCGGACAATTTTTGGTCCCTTTTGCTGGTGTAGTTCAGGCAAGGTTGGCATAGGGCCTCCCTCTTGCTAGCAACTCATTTTTGCCATTAAATCGAGCTTTGAAAAATTTCTTAGTTCTACAATATGGGGAGATACTGCTGCCGTCATTTTTACTTTGAATTTCGCGGGGATTACGCTTAGCTGGTGTAATGACGTCAGCTGCACAAATGTCCAGTAATATCTCGATTTTAATTGGTCCATGTTTGATACGTAACGTTGATGATTACTGGCATAACATATTTACGTGCAAAGGCACAGCAGAGTTGTGCCAGAGATTGTCTAAGAGAGAACTCCCACTCTCGGGAAACTTCCGGGTTCTGAACTGGTTGCAGTTCCACTCAAGTTCCATATGAGGGCGCTAACGGTCGAGTGCAGAATGAATGGAAGTCTATGGAGCTATACCCCTCAAAATCCACTTTTCTCAGGATATAATTTTTGGTCTAGTAATTTGAATTCTGAAATCGAAAGGGGAGGCAAAAAAAATACACACCGCGGGGTGTTGGATTTTTTAAGTCGCCTTTCTGTTCTAAAAAAACCTTTGAAAATGGCATTGACGTCATACACAACGTACAACCAGAGCTACTGCTTGACGGCAAGCTCTGGTTACTTCCACTTTTCTCTCGAGGCATAGACAACGCAGCTGACAGGTTAGGCTCTCCCTGTCAATACACATGCTAGAAATAGTTTTGGCTTGCTAATGTTGTTGCTAATGTTGCTAATGCTCTGACATTCTGGTTCTGCTTCTGATGCCATCAAGCGGGATCTCTGGTCGTAGTCAGTCCTTCACTAACCAATCAGCATTCGTTAGCAGAATGCTATCGTGTTATGGGCCACAACGACTTACCATGTAAGAAATCGAAAGGATATAAATACTCGTTCATTCAACTTTTGACTTGTAATCTATGTTGGACATGCAAAAACTACAATCAAATCTGAGATTTATCAACAACAATCAGGCGAAAGAGACAAATTTAGCCGTTTAGCTCCATAGACTCTGGACTGCTTTCGACCACGATCACCCCCAGTGGAACTCTGGTGGAACTGCAACAAAATTCGGTACCATGGGGCTTAATAGGGAGTGGGCAGGCTCTCCTTAAACAGGCTCTGGTTGTGCTTTTCGACGTACATGTTAAAGAATACAGGATCGAAGTGCGCATGCGCAACATGAGTTTTTCGTTGTCGTCCACAATGAATGGACAGTAAAAGCACTGCTTATTCTACCATTTTGTTGTAGGCTATTTGATTATGCGTAACTGCTACATTTGTCATCGTAACGTCTAAACAATTGGAATAACACACATATTGCATAAGAATAATCAGTAAAAATACAAATACAAGTTTATTAAATACAATTATTTAATAAACATTTTTACGTTTGAATTTTGGCAGGGTAGGCAGTGCCTACCTTGCCTACCCTGACTGCACGTCACTGCTGACAGCTTGTTCCGCCCCAGTTCAAAAATTCCATCTGCACCCCTGTTTATAGCGCTTGTCCCCATACTCGCTATGGCTTTTGGGTTGACACAGAGCCCGTTTAAGGAGAGCCGTGCCACTCCCTATTAAACCCCATTGTACCAAATTTGGTTGCAGTTCCACCAGAGTTCCGCTGGGGGTGATTGCGAGCGAGTGCATGTTGAATGGGAGTCTATGGAGCTAAACGGCAAAATTTGTCTCTTTCGCCTGATTGTCGTTGATAAATCTCAGATTGGATTGTAGTTTTTGCATGTTCAACATGGATTATAGGTCGAAAGTTGAATGAACGAGTACTTATGTCCTTTCTATTTCTTAGAAGGTGAGTCGTTTTTGCCCATAACACGCTAGCATTCTGCTAATGAATGCTGATTGGTTAGTGAAGGACTGTATACGACCAAAGCTCCCGCTTTATGGCATCCAAAGCGGAACCAGAATGTCAAAGCCCGTCTACGGGGAATGTTAAGATGGACTTTTTTTTCCCTAAGTGTTTTTTATCCGCAGCCATTTTTTTGGGGTTGCTGGCACTTTTATTTGCCTATAATTTTGTATGTACTGTGAAATTTACATGGGAAATAAATTGAATTTGAGTACTTGTTGTGTTCACGAATACAGGATACATAGTACAGTATTGCCACCTTAAAAAAACTAACAGCCAATGTCCCGCTCAATAGTGATAAATATCAATACAAATGACAAAAATTATAAAATGTCTCGCAGATGTGCAAATTGTTCAAATAGCGGAAAAGAGTTGTCCTATTTCTTATTTCCCAAGGACGAAAAAAGGTAGCGTATGTGTTCCTGTGTATTGCCAGAGTCTATCTGAATTTAAGGGGTTCTCGTTAGAGGGAAAGTTGGCTAATGTCCAACTCAGCCAAGTTGCGTGGGCTACCACAGATCCCAATGATACGTGCTGGGAGGGGGGACTCTTCCATTACTGCATTAATGTTTTTTTTAGTATTTTAACTATGGTAACTAATTCACTGAATCAGCCTCTACAGACTGAATGGGTTTCTTCAGAGTTACCATATAATGTGGCCTAATGACATTGCATATGGAAGTCTACACATATCACTTAATCCTGAATCAAATTGATTTCTCTTTATCAGATGTTGAACATTGCAATGATTTATTAAAGGTGATATATTTACAGTTCTGCACCAAATAGAACAGCATATGAAAAGCATGAGAGATAAAGGGGTGCAGGGACAAGGGAGGGAAATTGTGGTGGAGACAGGACTGAGGAAGACACACGAAAGCACATTCACAGGTGCTACCCATAACTAACTACAACTAACCTAAAGAATGAAGGGGTGGGTGTGTATGTGTGTGTTAAGGATAGTGGGAGGGGGTGTCTCAACAGAATGACAACAATATGAACCTAAAATATAACAATTACATCAATACTACAATATGAACCTTTTCTACAATATACTATACCACTACACTACAATACATCATCATTGCACTATACTACCAACTACAGCTACATAATTAGGGTGGTGTGTTTGTAGGGGGTTGGAGGAGTAGGATGAAAGACATCACAGCATCAAGGTACAACTGTAGAGAAAAGAAAGGAAGAGGTGTTAGGGGAAATACAGAACTCTGTGCTCTCTAGGGAGCTTGATGACTGGTGTGCATACAGTTTACGGAGAATACAACCATAACACAATGGCGGTTCAAAAACAAAAAGGAACAAACAGATAGTGAAGAACAAATGTGAAAACAGAAGAAGCTAGCGAAGAAGAGCTAGTGAATAACCAATGTGTGAGAATAGGATAATATTAATTTGTGAGAGAAAAAAAAAAAACAAATCTAATTCACGTTTCCATTTAAGGAGAAGGAGATGGCTCATAAATATAAGACGGGAGGACCTCAGACTAACCATGTCACATGAGGAGCTAGTACAGGGAGGATATGTGGTGTGTGAACTACACTTCGAGGAATGCTTCCTTGTAAAAGTGAGTTGTGTAGTTTAAAGGAAATGACAATCCAATTAATATATAAAATATAATAACATAATATCCAATTACTGATACAAATAAATACAATTACTAATATTCACAATTTTCTTTGTGTCATGTTTTTAAACAGCATAATGTAAAACATGTACTTACCAGCGATGCCATCCCCTACATTGGTTGATTGCATCAACCCCCTGCCACCTTCTGACTCTCCTCCTGTAAAAAAGCTGAAATGAAGTCAAGGTAAGAATGACAATTGAGGACAAGATATGACATTTTCAGGAACATTATCATTACATTTCATTTACAGGAACATTAAATTAAATGAATTAACATTAAATGATCCATTGAGATTAATTGACTGTTTTAATCCTCCAAAAGCTGAAAGAAGGCACTCTGAGGAGCAGGTAAAAGAGAGGGACATTCTAGAGACAGAGAAAAAAACTGTGGAGACACCTGAAGGCATAGAGGATATGACAGAGGAGGGAGCAGTAGCAGAAGGAGGAGAAAGAGAAGGAGCAGAAGGAGAAAGAAAAGGAGAAAGAGCAGAAGGAGAAAGAGAAGGAGCAGTAGCAGAAGGGAAAGAGGAAATAACTCAAGAGGGACCAGAAAGAATAGAAAAAGACACAATTGAAGGGACAAAATCAGGTGACCATTCTCCTAAGCAGCCTTCAACAAAGGGTCAAGGTTTATTCAATTTCTAGATTGTGACTAGCATTTTCACAGAATCAAATAAAAGATGCACTTTGTTATTACAGAGAATTGCAGAACTAGAGGCAACGGTTGCACGGCTGAAAAAAGAAGGAAGCCTAAGTCTAAACAACCCAAGTAATGGAATTCTAAGTCTGTGCACCACACGTAGGGCTAGCGTGACGTAACATGAATACAAAGAAAAGTTTAGTTTAACCCCTAGACAAATTCAAGCTTTTACCTCCCGTCCCGTAACACTGCATTTGGAATAAAAAATCTTTGTTTTTACAAAATCTTTCAATCTTAACACCTACATCCTGTTCTTCCGTAGTCCTCATGAAATTCTGGAACAGATGCTGCAGAGCTGTCCTGAAGGCTGCCGGAACTTCATTAAGGCACAACTGTCAGAGGTTGGGAAAAAGGGGAGAGGAAGGAGGTTAAGCAAACCTCTGAAAGACCTGGGGCTGCAGATACTACACAGCAGCCCAAAGGCTTATAGATGCTTAAGAAGCATGTTTGCTCTACTTTTCAGAACCACAATCCGCAAATACATTACAGGACGTGTGGGATACTTCTCGGTAAATACCAATGTAACATAGACTGCTTTACATTACCCAGCTTCACAATTTCAAAACATACATGAAACTGTTCCTTTAACTTGCTTGTTCCAACAGCCAGGCTTCCTGCAAGGAATCATTTCCCAAATGGGAGTGATCGCCTCCACCATGACCCCTGCAGAAAGAATGTGCACTCTTGTTTTAGATGAGATGGCCATCAAGAGGCAATTTGACTATGAAAGGAAACATGATGCCATGTATGGTGTGTCTCCATCAGGCCATGCTGCAAAGCAGGCAATGGTCATCATGGTTAGGGGCATTTTGGGGAAGTGGAAACAGGCAAGCCACCAGCAACACATTGTTTTGTTGTTCTGACCAACAAGATGTATTTATTTTTGCTCTGTATATTAAACATACTTACCAGAAACGTTCTCCTTCAACAGGCCATAAGCTATTTCTTCTCCCCCAGTTCCATGCCAGCCGTGGAAATTACCAGCAGCATTAGGGATGCCATTGGGAACATAGAACACATAGGGCTGACAGTATGTTCTGCTGACTTTTGAACAGCAACATTAACAAAGTACAATTACACTCAAACCATGTATTGAAACAATGTATTTACCCATTTCCAACATGCAGGCAGTAATATGTGACCAGGCAACAACTAACATTAAAGCCTTGTACCTACTTGGGGCCACCCTGGACCCTCTGGGTGGTCAGGATTCCCACTGCAATTTGGTGGGGGTTCAGAGGGTTCCTGTGGTGTTCGATGTCCCTCACCTAGTGAAGTCCATCAGGAACAACTTCTTTAAGTATGGCCTAAAGGTAAGCACACTAAACACAGCAAATACATTTGACATGATTTGTCTTTGAAATGGTTTCATGAAGATGAATGGCATGATTAAGATACATTCTCATACCAGCTCATATTTATTTACATCCTTAGATCCAAGGCAAAGATGTTCTTTGGCGCCATATCGTTAACTTCTATGAGCTTGACAAGCTCCACACTGTTCGTATGGCGCCGAAACTCAGTGAGAGGCACATATCTTTGCCTGCATTTTCGAATATGCGTGTTAGTTTGGCAACACAGGTCTTTAGCCACAGTGTTTCTGCAGGTACATTTCATGTGCATTATTCATCTTTACAATGAATAGTAGCAGAATTTGAAGATTCTAATGTAATACTGACCTCCAATTAAGTTTTCTTAATTTGCTGATAGCTCGCTGATATTGCTGTCTTACTAGAACGTGCATTTAGTCTTGCAGACGTAGTATCTATGAGTTGTTGCTAACGTGTGCTGACGTTGTACACACCCAATACATTCAACATTTCCAAGCCTCTCTAGTTTCTACTCTATACAGCACCAAAGCCCGCCAGTTTCCCCCGGATTCAGCGTTTGCAGGGATCCCTTTACCGAAGTGGATTATAATTATAAACCTGTTAAATACTGTGATGAAATGATGTTGTGTGGGCAATACTGTGACATGACCCTTGTAAGAGGGATCTAAGGGAAGAGCTGGGGGGTGTTAATTAATGAGCTACACCTGGTATGGGATAATGAGCAAGTGAATAGGGCGATGACAGCGACAGGTGAGCGTTCTGGGAAGCGGCGCTAGATGGCTCACGTCGAGCTGCACTCAAGGAGACAGGGTGGGTGCCGTTCGCACGCTGTTTAGAGCTGCCGGCGGTGAAGATAGGCTAGTGGGGTGACTGATAGCTAAGGCGGGGAAATAGGAGTGCATCGGCTGCTTCTCAGCAAGAGGTTTCCCGCTGACGTCATCCGCCGGGACCTACGAGCGCTGGATCGGTGGCTATTGTCTCTCCCCTTACCGGCCAGTGCCCAAGCTCAGACCCCGGGGGAGGGTCTTGTCATACGGGCGAGTTAAGTTTTTAACCTTTACCTCGGTGCGTGTGTGTGTTTTTAACCGAACGGTAGTACCAGTTTATGAGCCGGGGTGGGAGGGTGAACGAGGGACGGTGGCTTCGGGTGTAGCCCGGCGGGCGTCGGGTGTGCCTAGTGCAGTGCCGTGAGTGTGTGCGGTGCCCTACGGGGGTGGTTGTGTGGAACCTTATTTGTTGTGGTGGTTTGCAGTGTTGTGTGACTTGCCCGAGTTCAACGGGGCCTTGGGGGTAGTCGCTTCGTTGGGTGGCATATCGAAGCTTGCTGGGGCCTTTAGTAGTCTCACCGTATCCGGCATAACTGGTAGTAGCTGCATGAATTTAACTATTTGTAAACCCATAATAAAAACTGAACCTTTTCCAAAGTATGTGGTGCAGCTTCATTTGTAGGCATTCTCCTTCCTAACATAATCTGGCTACATTCTAGGTTCATTACAATACGCTAACATTACATACACACACTGGCGTTTTTGACATAACTACGCTAGCTCTAGCTCCGAAATTCACATCTGATTGTAGCCTAAGCTAGGTCCGTTACGTCAGAATCAGAATCAGAATGGGATTTATTCGCCATGAAAGTTTGCACAGACACGGAATTTGCTTTGGCAGGAAGGTGCATACAGTAAACATATAGGAATCTTAAATTTAAATATGTGGTCTAACTATACTAAGGATACATAAACTAGCAATACTAAGTGGAATTCAATTAAAATAAAATATACAATAAGTAAAATATAAGTTGCCAATTTACAATATAAAATACAATATAAAATACAAATATTACAGGAATGAGTGTAGTGCAAAATGTAAAAAGTTTTAAAGACATTCAGTCAGTGTGAGCTTTGGCCTTGTTGAGGAGGCCAACAGCGGAAGGGAAGAAACTGTTTGTATGGCGTGAGGTTTTGGTCCTGATGGACTGCAGCCTTCTGCCAGAGGGGAGTGACTGAAACAGGGAATGTCCAGGGTGGGAGGAGTCAGCCACAATCTTCTTCGCCCGTCTCAGGGTCCTCGAGGTGTGCAGGTCCTCGAGGGAAGGCAGATTGCAGCCAATCACCTTCTCTGCAGTGCGGATGATACGCTGCAGCCTGCTCTTGTCCTTGGCAGTGGCAGCAGCGTACCAGGTGGTGATGGAGGAGGTGAGGATGGACTCAATGATGGCTGTGTAGAAGTGCACCATCATTGTCTTTGGCAGGTTGAATTTCTTCAGCTGCCGCAGGAAGTACATCCTCTGTTGTGCTTTCTTGGTGAGGGAGCTAATGTTCAGTTCCCACTTGAGGTCCTGGGAGAGGATAGTGCCCAGGAAGCGGAAGGACTCCACAGTGTTGACTGGGGAGTCACACAGGGTGATGGGGGTGAGTGGGGCTGTGTTCTTCCTGAAGTCCACAACCATCTCCACTGTCTTGAGAGCATTGAGCTCTAGGTTGTTTGGCTGCACCAGGTCACCAGGTTGTCTGCTTCCCACCTATAATCAGACTCGTCTCCACCAGAGATGAGCCCAATGAGGGTGGTGTCGTCTGCAAACATCAGGAGTTTCACGGACGTAACGTTTCCTACACTTTACGTAACGTTTCCTACACTGTAGTTTGTTTAACCTAGCAGCGAACAAGTTATCAACTAAACCAGTGAGCATGTTTCACACAACTTGAAGGGGCTACTAGTAACTGAAACTTGGGCTACCAGCACACCACAGGATCAGACCGACCATAGGTTACACCTATGATAAGCTGACATAAAAGGTATTTCTCCTCACACAGCATGGGAAAGAGCCTGTGGTCAATGATGAAAGATCATTTTGGTGGACCACCAACACCCAGGTCATGCAGGTCTGCCTCTTTAATCAGATCGATTCTGTCTGTTGGCATTGTCGTGCAGTTACGACAAGTAGTAGGGCTGTCAAGATTGCTAAAAAATGACGTTCGAATATTCCCTGAAAAAAAAACGTTTTAGAATATATTCGAATGTCTGGTTGCGCATTAGGTACGTCAATAACAGGACAAATTAATACAACGAAACATCACTACTTGTATACTGCAGGTAGGCCTAATTTATTTAAGTTTAAACATATTTGACAACAAATTACCTACACAAAAATAAGTAAATGAACCCGTGGCCAAGATCGGAGACCTTGGCCTCTCGCTCGCACACACGCACTTTTTCTCTTTCTCTCCCGCACCATCGCGCTCTCTGCGCATAGCGGTGTAAAATGAACGACAACAATAAACAAATGCCGAGTTCTGATCAAGAGTTTTGTGCAAGCAATTTAAAGTTGTGATTCTTGTCCCAAATATGGCAGGCAATCATGGCAGTGATTGAAACACACATCATTAACATTAAAGTTTTACAGTATAGAACCGACATTGAACGCTCCGAGCGAGCTGTGCTGTTGTAAACATGGAGTTGTAGCCTCAAGTTGCTAGTTGGGTGTGCCTTGCCTTCGGCAAGGGCACAACCATTGTTATCTCATATATTATTATTATTATTTATTTTTGCCCCCCTGAAACTTTGTTAATATTTGGACTACATTGACAACCTAGGTGTCAAACGTTTCGTCTTGGTAGCCATTGAGTTGCTTGTATTGGGATTTACATTCCGTAGCACGGTTTAAGTAGAATTTACATTTTTGTGGCGAAGGGTGAAGCTAACGGTGGCTAACTTGCTAGCCACAGTCACTGACGCCACTAACGTCACCAACGTCACGAAAACAACACTGGAGTAACCGAAAAGAAATGTATACCAGTTTCTAAGCATACTTCTTAAAAGTATATCAAAAGTGACTATTTTCCAAGTATACTTCTTACAAAAGTGAACTATTTTCAAAGCATACAAAAGTACATCAAAAGTGAACAGTTTTCTAAGTATACTTCGTACAAAAGTGAACTATTTTCAAAGCATACTTAAAAGTACACCAAAAGTTAACTATTTTCAAAGTATACTTAAAAGTATATCAAAAGTGAACTATTTTCTAAGTATACTTCTTAAAAGTATATCAAAAGTGAACTAAAAGTGTACTATCCATATTTTAGTATACTTATAGTATACTTTAATATACTTCTTTTTTGTAAGGGGAGCTACACTGGTTTGAAACCATAGGTCATGATAATTTTACCCACAAATCGTTTACTTGTAATCTAATGTCATAATAAATCCTACAACGAAAATGTATTTGTGAGGAATGTTTATTTTAACGATTGAAAACAGATGCTTCATAGACCGCTGTAGTATGTGTTGCCCGGGCAACAGGCTAATGTCATGACTCTAATGCTTCAGTGAAACAGGAGACTACTGTTTCCGAAAGTAGATGTACTTCCTTAATAATATTAGCTTATAATGTACAATACACATTACAATTGTGTGTCATATCACGAAGTAAAATGAACAAATAGTTAATCACCCAGGCCTCTTTGCTTGTGGCGTTTCTGCAGCTGCCTTGCAGTAAAGCAGTTAGCCTACCCTTAAAAAGTAGTATATTAAAAAAAAGAAGTATATTAAAGTATACTATAAGTATACTCAAATATGGATAGTACACTTTTAGTTCACTTTTGATATACTTTTAAGAAGTATACTTAGAAAATAGTTCATTTTTGATATACTTTTAAGTACGCTTTGAAAATAGTTCACTTTTGTAAGAAGTATACTTAGAAAATAGTTCACTTTTGATGTACTTCTAAGAAGTATGCTTAGAAACTGGTATACATTTCTTCTGGAGTACGAGTCCAAATAATTTTTAAGTACATTACAGGTAATTTTTTTTAGATCCATCTCATTCTAATTATTAATGTCTATGAAAATCTATTATGCATTGCACATTGAATCTTTTTTGGTATTGAAGCTGTAACCTTAATTACTGCCAAAACATTCTAAAGCCCTATAATCTTACACTAATCAATCAATCAATTGGAGTATTGATGGAAAAAAACGAAAAAGCTATTTGAGAAAGAAGCAGACAGAAGGGTTGCATTATGCATTTGAAGGTTATACTGTCAAACTGACTGAAGAACGAAAAACTACGTGAAATAATGATGATAGTGTGGCTCATTGGTTAGTCAATTCCCATGATGCAAGGCGGTAAATTGTGTTAACATTTGCTGATAAGTTTGCCGGTTGTTCGAAATACAAATGTAACTTCATGAATTTAGTTTTTTAAATGTGTCTGCTTAGAATGTAGTGTTTTGTTGCGTGAGAATTGTCATTGTTGTGCTGGTTTACCATTGTAACCATGAGTTAAATGACTGTTACGTTTCATCAGAATAGCTGGATTCCTATAATGTTATTGCTTATACAGTGAATAACTTCTTTCAGTTGATAATAAGTAGTGAAATGTTCTGAGGGCCCCGTTCTCATCAAGAGACCTAAACATCTGAGGCGTTTGAGGGGCCCCTAAACATTTTTATACATTAGTAAGATATAGCAAAATTAAATTTAGAAGTTTACTCCTAGAAGTACTTACATTAAATGAAAGTGTACTTAAAAGTATTGTAAAGTATACTTTGAGGGTCTTTAGGAAGTATACTTCATGAGTTAAAAGTGCTCTACACAGGTTACTTTAGAGTATTCCAAGGTATACTTTGAAGTACTTTAGGAAATATACTTGATGAACTGAAAGTGCACTACACAGGTTACTTTAGAGTATTCCAAAGTATACTTTGAAGTACTTGAGGAAGTATACTCGATGAACTGAAAGTGCACTACACAGGCTACTTTGCAGTATTCAAAAGTAAACCTTGAAATACACTATAAGTGTACTTTAAAGTGTACTAAATGACCTAAAAAGTTTACTTTAAAATGTACTTAATTACCTAAAAAGTGGGCCAATTCAGTTTACTTAGTACAAAAAACTATATAAATAAGTACACTGCTAGTATACTTTAAGTAACATGATAAAAGTATACTTTTTATACCAAGTATACTTACAAAATAAACTTGAAGTATACTTTTTTTTTGTAAGGGTCTTTCTACTCGTCACTCTTAGTATTTTGAGTTGTAAATGAGCAGAAAAAAATATCCTTTTAAATATATGTAATCTTTATAAATAAGTAGGCTATGCATTTTTATATAAAATATACAGAAATATCAGTTGTAAAATGTAATTTAACTACGGACCCCTGCAACCAACGCAAGCAAGCACACCCTACAATTTCCCCAGAAATTTTACAGAGTAAAAAAAGGCAGAGTCGGGAAATGAACAAATCGTTCCTCTAGCTATCAGTACAGAGCCTATGCAGGTCACGTGAAAAAGGATCAAAAGACTCGTAGAAAGACAGAGTCGGGAAATGAACGAATCGTTCCTCTAGCTACCAGTACAGAGCCTATGCAGGTCACGTGAAAAATTATCCAAAGACTCGTAGAAAGACCGAGTCGTGAAATAAACGAATCATTTCTGTTTACTTGGACGAGCCTAGCAACTGCGGTCCTGCGGGTACATAATTACGTATTGGTTTGAAAGCATACACCATAGGATGAACAGGGATAAGTATGATGGGTCGATTTTCTTCCATTTTTATGCAGTTTAGCGGGTTGAAATTGAGCGCAACCATTCTCGTGACGTCAGATGTAGGCTATACGTCATTTAAGCATGGCAGCGTCCAGTTCTTTTAAGTACATAATTTATACACTAGAGATTTCGATTATTTATAGAATATGGCATACAGTTGTATGTTATATATTTTTTTATGTCATTAAATGTATATACTATTATAATATCACTGTGTCTAATCGCAGTTCAGTTCCACTTTAAGACAAGAAAGGATTTAGGTAAATAGAACAGAATATACAAGGCAACTAACTGCATTCAATAAAACATTTTATTGTACAATATGTCCAGTGTTCTTCCACTCCTTTTGTTTGTAGTGATCCGGTTTGCCAGATGCAAACTAGCCATGTTATCCAGTTGAGCTACCTATATCTAGTGAGCGGACCTGAAATTCCTGCTGAGTGTTGAGATTTAGCTGGACGTTAATCTGCAATTCATTGATGCTAGCCCTAATCAGATGTACTATAGGCCAATAACAGAAGACTAACTTTGTATGCCAACAAACACCAATAACTAGAACTAATTTGACAGACTATAAACCGACAGACTTCTGGTTATGATACACGTGCTTAGCTAGCTACAGTAAAAGTGTTGTTTAGATTACACCCACAGTCTAGATCTAACTGTATTTAGAATCTAACAAGCTATAATCTTACGATAAATTTGTATCTAAAGCTATATGAAATACTATTAATAACAATTGATATGTGGTGGTAGAAATATAAAATAATGCAGGATTTTCATCAATTTACCAGCTAACTTGCTTTGGAGACACTGAAAATGAATGGGGTTCAATGGTGGAAAATACAATGTTTGGAACAGTAGGTCGCGTGACACACGCTTTACTTCCGCATTTCTCAATAACAATAGGAGTCTATGGAAGTGTCGCAACTCTCTTTTTCTATGGCTCTGGGTCAATTGACCGTTTCTG
This sequence comes from Hypomesus transpacificus, assembly GCF_021917145.1. Classification (NCBI taxonomy): domain Eukaryota; kingdom Metazoa; phylum Chordata; class Actinopteri; order Osmeriformes; family Osmeridae; genus Hypomesus; species Hypomesus transpacificus. Next base: position 181,324 of record NW_025813759.1, on the reverse strand, counting down.
AAACTCCTCCATAAAACGGCCCTCGTCCAATCGTACCTTAACAACCGCTACTAAGAGATGAAGGTCCGACAAGCTTTGACTCAGAAGCAACATGGTTAAACGGTGTGCCTATGGGACATGTCAATCTGACACTAGATATCCCAAAAGTTTAGAGGGAGGTGTGGTATTTTTTCCATTTGCAAAGCCGAAGACTCAAGAGGGAAGGTGCCGGCGGTGATTAAAACTCACTCCCAACTTAATTTAGAGAACATCACCAAAAACACATAGCAGTCTGTAAAATTGCAAGCTGAACTAGCCAACGAACGCCAGCAAGTTGCCAGGAGCTTAAAATACTGTATCAATGTTGAACAAAACATCCCAACAAGCCATTATAACTTATTTTATGTAAAATTTTCGTGCCTGGCCAGACAAGGCTACTTGCGACCTGTATGCTTTGGCTTCTATTTTTGTTGTTTCCCCTTCGTTGCTAATTTTAATATATTGAATATATCCTTCCACTGCATATTGCAGTCCCTTCTGCCTGGATCTGAATATATATTGCAGAAGTATTACTCCACAAATCCTCACTCACACTGACAGCTATGGCGCTTATCCCCATACTCGCCATGGCTTTTGGGTTGACAGTTCCGGGAATTGTGTCGGACGTAGCAACAGTAACTAAGGGGGCGTGGCCTGGAGAACGGTCAATTGTTCAGAAAGTTTGTGGTCTCATTTTCTGTGATTTGCCTCCACCAGAATTCACACACGTGTGTCTTCTTCTTTGGTTCTTTTAATGGCGGTTAGCAAACAAGGTATAGGTGCATCATCGCCCCCTTCTGGACTTGAGTGTGATACAGGATAAACCGCACAAGTTGTTCTTCCCCACTCAAATGGACTGTCCCAAATACTAAATGATAGCTACGTAAGAGCCCACATGATCACATCACAGTAGGACTATGTACAGCCTAGTCGATATGCTTTTGTTTACAATTTTTCACAATTGTTAACACACAAAAAGCAAAACTTTGGTACAATTTTCACAACCTTAACGTCATGTACCAATTGCTAGACCCAATTTATCACTACTTTACACTCCCTTATTTGCATTAGACTCTGACTTTCCTTGTTTACACAATAATGTCAATTACACATCACCTTGTTGTCAAAACACTACACACAATGTTCACTTTTGATATACTTTTAAGAAGTATACTTAGAAAATAGTTCATTTTTGATATACTTTTAAGTACGCTTTGAAAATAGTTCACTTTTGTAAGAAGTATACTTAGAAAATAGTTCACTTTTGATGTACTTCTAAGAAGTATGCTTAGAAACTGGTATACATTTCTTCTGGAGTACGAGTCCAAATAATTTTTAAGTACATTACAGGTAATTTTTTTTAGATCCATCTCATTCTAATTATTAATGTCTATGAAAATCTATTATGCATTGCACATTGAATCTTTTTTGGTATTGAAGCTGTAACCTTAATTACTGCCAAAACATTCTAAAGCCCTATAATCTTACACTAATCAATCAATCAATTGGAGTATTGATGGAAAAAAACGAAAAAGCTATTTGAGAAAGAAGCAGACAGAAGGGTTGCATTATGCATTTGAAGGTTATACTGTCAAACTGACTGAAGAACGAAAAACTACGTGAAATAATGATGATAGTGTGGCTCATTGGTTAGTCAATTCCCATGATGCAAGGCGGTAAATTGTGTTAACATTTGCTGATAAGTTTGCCGGTTGTTCGAAATACAAATGTAACTTCATGAATTTAGTTTTTTAAATGTGTCTGCTTAGAATGTAGTGTTTTGTTGCGTGAGAATTGTCATTGTTGTGCTGGTTTACCATTGTAACCATGAGTTAAATGACTGTTACGTTTCATCAGAAGAGCTGGATTCCTATAATGTTATTGCTTATACAGTGAATAACTTCTTTCAGTTGATAATAAGTAGTGAAATGTTCTGAGGGCCCCGTTCTCATCAAGAGACCTAAACATCTGAGGCGTTTGAGGGGCCCCTAAACATTTTTATACATTAGTAAGTAATAGCAAAATTAAATTTAGAAGTTTACTCCTAGAAGTACTTACATTAAATGAAAGTGTACTTAAAAGTATTGTAAAGTATACTTTGAGGGTCTTTAGGAAGTATACTTCATGAGTTAAAAGTGCTCTACACAGGTTACTTTAGAGTATTCCAAGGTATACTTTGAAGTACTTTAGGAAATATACTTGATGAACTGAAAGTGCACTACACAGGTTACTTTAGAGTATTCCAAAGTATACTTTGAAGTACTTGAGGAAGTATACTCGATGAACTGAAAGTGCACTACACAGGCTACTTTGCAGTATTCAAAAGTAAACCTTGAAATACACTATAAGTGTACTTTAAAGTGTACTAAATGACCTAAAAAGTTTACTTTAAAATGTACTTAATTACCTAAAAAGTGGGCCAATTCAGTTTACTTAGTACAAAAAACTATATAAATAAGTACACTGCTAGTATACTTTAAGTAACATGATAAAAGTATACTTTTTATACCAAGTATACTTACAAAATAAACTTGAAGTATACTTTTTTTTTGTAAGGGTCTTTCTACTCGTCACTCTTAGTATTTTGAGTTGTAAATGAGCAGAAAAAAATATCCTTTTAAATATATGTAATCTTTATAAATAAGTAGGCTATGCATTTTTATATAAAATATACAGAAATATCAGTTGTAAAATGTAATTTAACTACGGACCCCTGCAACCAACGCAAGCAAGCACACCCTACAATTTCCCCAGAAATTTTACAGAGTAAAAAAAGGCAGAGTCGGGAAATGAACAAATCGTTCCTCTAGCTATCAGTACAGAGCCTATGCAGGTCACGTGAAAAAGGATCAAAAGACTCGTAGAAAGACAGAGTCGGGAAATGAACGAATCGTTCCTCTAGCTACCAGTACAGAGCCTATGCAGGTCACGTGAAAAATTATCCAAAGACTCGTAGAAAGACCGAGTCGTGAAATAAACGAATCATTTCTGTTTACTTGGACGAGCCTAGCAACTGCGGTCCTGCGGGTACATAATTACGTATTGGTTTGAAAGCATACACCATAGGATGAACAGGGATAAGTATGATGGGTCGATTTTCTTCCATTTTTATGCAGTTTAGCGGGTTGAAATTGAGCGCAACCATTCTCGTGACGTCAGATGTAGGCTATACGTCATTTAAGCATGGCAGCGTCCAGTTCTTTTAAGTACATAATTTATACACTAGAGATTTCGATTATTTATAGAATATGGCATACAGTTGTATGTTATATATTTTTTTATGTCATTAAATGTATATACTATTATAATATCACTGTGTCTAATCGCAGTTCAGTTCCACTTTAAGACAAGAAAGGATTTAGGTAAATAGAACAGAATATACAAGGCAACTAACTGCATTCAATAAAACATTTTATTGTACAATATGTCCAGTGTTCTTCCACTCCTTTTGTTTGTAGTGATCCGGTTTGCCAGATGCAAACTAGCCATGTTATCCAGTTGAGCTACCTATATCTAGTGAGCGGACCTGAAATTCCTGCTGAGTGTTGAGATTTAGCTGGACGTTAATCTGCAATTCATTGATGCTAGCCCTAATCAGATGTACTATAGGCCAATAACAGAAGACTAACTTTGTATGCCAACAAACACCAATAACTAGAACTAATTTGACAGACTATAAACCGACAGACTTCTGGTTATGATACACGTGCTTAGCTAGCTACAGTAAAAGTGTTGTTTAGATTACACCCACAGTCTAGATCTAACTGTATTTAGAATCTAACAAGCTATAATCTTACGATAAATTTGTATCTAAAGCTATATGAAATACTATTAATAACAATTGATATGTGGTGGTAGAAATATAAAATAATGCAGGATTTTCATCAATTTACCAGCTAACTTGCTTTGGAGACACTGAAAATGAATGGGGTTCAATGGTGGAAAATACAATGTTTGGAACAGTAGGTCGCGTGACACACGCTTTACTTCCGCATTTCTCAATAACAATAGGAGTCTATGGAAGTGTCGCAACTCTCTTTTTCTATGGCTCTGGGTCAATTGACCGTTTCTGAAACTCCTCCATAAAACGGCCCTCGTCCAATCGTACCTTAACAACCGCTACTAAGAGATGAAGGTCCGACAAGCTTTGACTCAGAAGCAACATGGTTAAACGGTGTGCCTATGGGACATGTCAATCTGACACTAGATATCCCAAAAGTTTAGAGGGAGGTGTGGTATTTTTTCCATTTGCAAAGCCGAAGACTCAAGAGGGAAGGTGCCGGCGGTGATTAAAACTCACTCCCAACTTAATTTAGAGAACATCACCAAAAACACATAGCAGTCTGTAAAATTGCAAGCTGAACTAGCCAACGAACGCCAGCAAGTTGCCAGGAGCTTAAAATACTGTATCAATGTTGAACAAAACATCCCAACAAGCCATTATAACTTATTTTATGTAAAATTTTCGTGCCTGGCCAGACAAGGCTACTTGCGACCTGTATGCTTTGGCTTCTATTTTTGTTGTTTCCCCTTCGTTGCTAATTTTAATATATTGAATATATCCTTCCACTGCATATTGCAGTCCCTTCTGCCTGGATCTGAATATATATTGCAGAAGTATTACTCCACAAATCCTCACTCACACTGACAGCTATGGCGCTTATCCCCATACTCGCCATGGCTTTTGGGTTGACAGTTCCGGGAATTGTGTCGGACGTAGCAACAGTAACTAAGGGGGCGTGGCCTGGAGAACGGTCAATTGTTCAGAAAGTTTGTGGTCTCATTTTCTGTGATTTGCCTCCACCAGAATTCACACACGTGTGTCTTCTTCTTTGGTTCTTTTAATGGCGGTTAGCAAACAAGGTATAGGTGCATCATCGCCCCCTTCTGGACTTGAGTGTGATACAGGATAAACCGCACAAGTTGTTCTTCCCCACTCAAATGGACTGTCCCAAATACTAAATGATAGCTACGTAAGAGCCCACATGATCACATCACAGTAGGACTATGTACAGCCTAGTCGATATGCTTTTGTTTACAATTTTTCACAATTGTTAACACACAAAAAGCAAAACTTTGGTACAATTTTCACAACCTTAACGTCATGTACCAATTGCTAGACCCAATTTATCACTACTTTACACTCCCTTATTTGCATTAGACTCTGACTTTCCTTGTTTACACAATAATGTCAATTACACATCACCTTGTTGTCAAAACACTACACACAATGTTCACTTTTGATATACTTTTAAGAAGTATACTTAGAAAATAGTTCATTTTTGATATACTTTTAAGTACGCTTTGAAAATAGTTCACTTTTGTAAGAAGTATACTTAGAAAATAGTTCACTTTTGATGTACTTCTAAGAAGTATGCTTAGAAACTGGTATACATTTCTTCTGGAGTACGAGTCCAAATAATTTTTAAGTACATTACAGGTAATTTTTTTTAGATCCATCTCATTCTAATTATTAATGTCTATGAAAATCTATTATGCATTGCACATTGAATCTTTTTTGGTATTGAAGCTGTAACCTTAATTACTGCCAAAACATTCTAAAGCCCTATAATCTTACACTAATCAATCAATCAATTGGAGTATTGATGGAAAAAAACGAAAAAGCTATTTGAGAAAGAAGCAGACAGAAGGGTTGCATTATGCATTTGAAGGTTATACTGTCAAACTGACTGAAGAACGAAAAACTACGTGAAATAATGATGATAGTGTGGCTCATTGGTTAGTCAATTCCCATGATGCAAGGCGGTAAATTGTGTTAACATTTGCTGATAAGTTTGCCGGTTGTTCGAAATACAAATGTAACTTCATGAATTTAGTTTTTTAAATGTGTCTGCTTAGAATGTAGTGTTTTGTTGCGTGAGAATTGTCATTGTTGTGCTGGTTTACCATTGTAACCATGAGTTAAATGACTGTTACGTTTCATCAGAAGAGCTGGATTCCTATAATGTTATTGCTTATACAGTGAATAACTTCTTTCAGTTGATAATAAGTAGTGAAATGTTCTGAGGGCCCCGTTCTCATCAAGAGACCTAAACATCTGAGGCGTTTGAGGGGCCCCTAAACATTTTTATACATTAGTAAGTAATAGCAAAATTAAATTTAGAAGTTTACTCCTAGAAGTACTTACATTAAATGAAAGTGTACTTAAAAGTATTGTAAAGTATACTTTGAGGGTCTTTAGGAAGTATACTTCATGAGTTAAAAGTGCTCTACACAGGTTACTTTAGAGTATTCCAAGGTATACTTTGAAGTACTTTAGGAAATATACTTGATGAACTGAAAGTGCACTACACAGGTTACTTTAGAGTATTCCAAAGTATACTTTGAAGTACTTGAGGAAGTATACTCGATGAACTGAAAGTGCACTACACAGGCTACTTTGCAGTATTCAAAAGTAAACCTTGAAATACACTATAAGTGTACTTTAAAGTGTACTAAATGACCTAAAAAGTTTACTTTAAAATGTACTTAATTACCTAAAAAGTGGGCCAATTCAGTTTACTTAGTACAAAAAACTATATAAATAAGTACACTGCTAGTATACTTTAAGTAACATGATAAAAGTATACTTTTTATACCAAGTATACTTACAAAATAAACTTGAAGTATACTTTTTTTTTGTAAGGGTCTTTCTACTCGTCACTCTTAGTATTTTGAGTTGTAAATGAGCAGAAAAAAATATCCTTTTAAATATATGTAATCTTTATAAATAAGTAGGCTATGCATTTTTATATAAAATATACAGAAATATCAGTTGTAAAATGTAATTTAACTACGGACCCCTGCAACCAACGCAAGCAAGCACACCCTACAATTTCCCCAGAAATTTTACAGAGTAAAAAAAGGCAGAGTCGGGAAATGAACAAATCGTTCCTCTAGCTATCAGTACAGAGCCTATGCAGGTCACGTGAAAAAGGATCAAAAGACTCGTAGAAAGACAGAGTCGGGAAATGAACGAATCGTTCCTCTAGCTACCAGTACAGAGCCTATGCAGGTCACGTGAAAAATTATCCAAAGACTCGTAGAAAGACCGAGTCGTGAAATAAACGAATCATTTCTGTTTACTTGGACGAGCCTAGCAACTGCGGTCCTGCGGGTACATAATTACGTATTGGTTTGAAAGCATACACCATAGGATGAACAGGGATAAGTATGATGGGTCGATTTTCTTCCATTTTTATGCAGTTTAGCGGGTTGAAATTGAGCGCAACCATTCTCGTGACGTCAGATGTAGGCTATACGTCATTTAAGCATGGCAGCGTCCAGTTCTTTTAAGTACATAATTTATACACTAGAGATTTCGATTATTTATAGAATATGGCATACAGTTGTATGTTATATATTTTTTTATGTCATTAAATGTATATACTATTATAATATCACTGTGTCTAATCGCAGTTCAGTTCCACTTTAAGACAAGAAAGGATTTAGGTAAATAGAACAGAATATACAAGGCAACTAACTGCATTCAATAAAACATTTTATTGTACAATATGTCCAGTGTTCTTCCACTCCTTTTGTTTGTAGTGATCCGGTTTGCCAGATGCAAACTAGCCATGTTATCCAGTTGAGCTACCTATATCTAGTGAGCGGACCTGAAATTCCTGCTGAGTGTTGAGATTTAGCTGGACGTTAATCTGCAATTCATTGATGCTAGCCCTAATCAGATGTACTATAGGCCAATAACAGAAGACTAACTTTGTATGCCAACAAACACCAATAACTAGAACTAATTTGACAGACTATAAACCGACAGACTTCTGGTTATGATACACGTGCTTAGCTAGCTACAGTAAAAGTGTTGTTTAGATTACACCCACAGTCTAGATCTAACTGTATTTAGAATCTAACAAGCTATAATCTTACGATAAATTTGTATCTAAAGCTATATGAAATACTATTAATAACAATTGATATGTGGTGGTAGAAATATAAAATAATGCAGGATTTTCATCAATTTACCAGCTAACTTGCTTTGGAGACACTGAAAATGAATGGGGTTCAATGGTGGAAAATACAATGTTTGGAACAGTAGGTCGCGTGACACACGCTTTACTTCCGCATTTCTCAATAACAATAGGAGTCTATGGAAGTGTCGCAACTCTCTTTTTCTATGGCTCTGGGTCAATTGACCGTTTCTGAAACTCCTCCATAAAACGGCCCTCGTCCAATCGTACCTTAACAACCGCTACTAAGAGATGAAGGTCCGACAAGCTTTGACTCAGAAGCAACATGGTTAAACGGTGTGCCTATGGGACATGTCAATCTGACACTAGATATCCCAAAAGTTTAGAGGGAGGTGTGGTATTTTTTCCATTTGCAAAGCCGAAGACTCAAGAGGGAAGGTGCCGGCGGTGATTAAAACTCACTCCCAACTTAATTTAGAGAACATCACCAAAAACACATAGCAGTCTGTAAAATTGCAAGCTGAACTAGCCAACGAACGCCAGCAAGTTGCCAGGAGCTTAAAATACTGTATCAATGTTGAACAAAACATCCCAACAAGCCATTATAACTTATTTTATGTAAAATTTTCGTGCCTGGCCAGACAAGGCTACTTGCGACCTGTATGCTTTGGCTTCTATTTTTGTTGTTTCCCCTTCGTTGCTAATTTTAATATATTGAATATATCCTTCCACTGCATATTGCAGTCCCTTCTGCCTGGATCTGAATATATATTGCAGAAGTATTACTCCACAAATCCTCACTCACACTGACAGCTATGGCGCTTATCCCCATACTCGCCATGGCTTTTGGGTTGACAGTTCCGGGAATTGTGTCGGACGTAGCAACAGTAACTAAGGGGGCGTGGCCTGGAGAACGGTCAATTGTTCAGAAAGTTTGTGGTCTCATTTTCTGTGATTTGCCTCCACCAGAATTCACACACACGTGTGTCTTCTTCTTTGGTTCTTTTAATGGCGGTTAGCAAACAAGGTATAGGTGCATCATCGCCCCCTTCTGGACTTGAGTGTGATACAGGATAAACCGCACAAGTTGTTCTTCCCCACTCAAATGGACTGTCCCAAATACTAAATGATAGCTACGTAAGAGCCCACATGATCACATCACAGTAGGACTATGTACAGCCTAGTCGATATGCTTTTGTTTACAATTTTTCACAATTGTTAACACACAAAAAGCAAAACTTTGGTACAATTTTCACAACCTTAACGTCATGTACCAATTGCTAGACCCAATTTATCACTACTTTACACTCCCTTATTTGCATTAGACTCTGACTTTCCTTGTTTACACAATAATGTCAATTACACATCACCTTGTTGTCAAAACACTACACACAATGTTCAGTTGTTGCACACACTTCTCAAGTAAAGTCTCAAAGCATCAACACACAACTACTCAAATCTCTAAACACTCAGGTCTGGTGAGCAATTTGCGATCAGGACTACAGTATAAAAAGGGCCTTGAGCCTCTATTTTGTTTGGTGAACAATGGAGAACATATCAACAACCAGAGAAGGAGAGGGGTAAGAGGGAGAGGAGGAAGAGGAGGACAAGGAAGAGGACAAGGAAGAGGACAAGGAAGAGGATGACAAGGAGGAGGAGGAGTAGGAAGAGGAGAAGAAGAAGGAGGTGGAGGAGAAAGAAAGAGAACGGTGATCTCTAATGAGATTCGGGCCACCGTGGTTTACCATGTGCTCAACCATGGTTTGAGCATGAGGGAGGCTGGCCAGAGGGTCCAACCAAATCTTAGCCGCTTCACAGTTGCTGCCATCATTAGAAACTTTAGAATGGAGAACAGGTATGAATTATATTTGCCTTGTGTACTGAAATATTGCATATCAATAGAATACCGTGTGCTCACTGTATTTGTATTTTGCAGGACTGAAAGAGAACTACGACGTGGGGGAAGAACATGCACTTTCACAGCCGAACAGGAGAATGACATTGTAAAAATGGTTTGTGAGAACAACACTATCACACTCCGACAGATACAAACCAAGATCCTGGCTGACCATGCCACATTCAGAAACATCCAGACCATCAGCCTCTCTACACTGTACCGTGTTCTCCGCAGGAAGGACATGCGGATGAAACAAGTGCAGGGTCCTATTCGACCGGAACACAGACCACATCAAGGATATACCAGTAGCGGAGCCAGAGGGGTGTCCGGGGTGGCACTGGACACCCCTGACATCTGATTGGCCACCCCGGGTGCCACCCCAAAATGTAATTCGCTACTGGAAATTTGATGCTGATTGACATTTCATTTGAACTCTTGTTGAAAGAAGCATTTATGTTGCTACGTTGCGTACATTATTCAAATCAAAGAGAGACATTTGTTGTGAGATACATAAGAATAAGAAGAACATACAGCAGAATAAAGAATATTTCCAGAGCTCCACAAGCTCTTTTCGTGTTTGAAAAAGGCCTAATATTTGAAGTAAGTTTTAAGCTTTGCATTGGGTTTAGGTTTCCTGATTTTTTTTTACGAATGTTGATTAGCCTACAGTAGCTGTGTAGAGTAAGTTAATGTTGGAACTTCGACTCCAATAACAGACAAACTGAGACAGTCAGTAGAATTGTACTCCGATAAAAAAAAAAATATATAATCCGGTTTTAGAACAAAAAAGTGGCTTTGTCTTAAGATTTCTACAGACCGTGCAGCTAATTTAATGCTCAACACTTGAACGGGGGCTTATTACTTTAAAGAGGGATTATTTAGGCTATCTCAGTTACTATCAGGGCTTGGAAATACAGTGACTTAATAAAGTAGGCAAATGGCTAGTAGAACATAACATTTCATAATAATTTCAGTTAATCAAACAGCTGCAAGACCCAGTGAAATGTCATAGGCTACTAGCTCTAGCAAAATAACCCTATCATCGCTAACAACATTACTAATTCAACTTTGGTAGTGTAACCGAGCTCTTTGTAAGTTCGGTTTAGATCTAATTGTATATGATCCTGTGGACAAAAAGACACGGACGCTGTCTCTTTTCATAACTTGTATTTTACCACTGCTCTTCTTGACATCACTATTCGAACAGCCCTCACTGATTACACTAATGCGTTCAGTATCAAGCCTACGGAAATTCCCGAGGGACAAAACACCCTTGTCCGTTGTCACATAGAAAGGTCTGCTACAGAAGGCTATTCTCAGGATTTGCAAGTTAGCTAAATTTATACTATCCTACATCTTAAATAATTTTGTAGATATAACAATGGATTATGCCACTAAATGAGTGACATGGCTTTATTTCTGGACATACTGTCCACAACCAGGGCTGGACTGGTACAAAAAATCGGCCCTGGCATTTTTGGCCCAAACGGTCCACAGATAATTTGGTCTTGTTTAGGCCAATTCCAAAACTTTTCTTTGCTATTAGTTAACATAATATATATGATCATACATATTATACTGTAAATTTGTTATGTGGTTGGGCACCAAGTTATTTATATTTTTCAAGTCCATTTCTGCTTGATTTCTGCTACCTGTCAAGTCCAATTGCAGTGTTTTTTGGTGTTGTAAATTCACTTTGTTTTGTAAATAAACTATGTACTGTGTTATTTCTGTAACACAGAAATGCTATTATAAGTCCCTGGTGCTTGAGCTTTTTTTCCAATTTTTTTTTGTATGTTCCAGCACTTATAGACCCACATTATACTGTATATTTATTCAAAACAGTGACCCAAGACTCTGGACCCCCTGAAGTAGCCTTGGCCACCCCTTGGCCACCCCATGTATAAAACTTCCACCACTTACAAACTCTTGCCGTAACTTCCACCACTGGGAGTTACGGCAAGAGTTTGTAAGTCCCATACATTCAGCACTGACACATGCATGTATTGCACCTGTAATGTGTCTCACTGTACCCCACTGTGTTGACCCATCTGTGTCCAAACTATACACTACGTAACTTGCATAATCATGCTGTCTGTTCCAGCAGATCCAGGAGCATGGCACAGCTAATGAGCTATATGAATACATATTCATTGATTAGGTTGAATTCAACCTGGTGAAGAGGAGGCGCCGGGGCAGAAATGTCATTGGATAGCGCACCAGTTGAGGTCCCCGTTCAATGTATTGGAAACTCAATTGCTCACTATTACAAGAAGATGATGTTAGAACACAAGTTTTGAATCAGATTTCTTATTTTTGGTCAAAAGCTAAAGAAGAAGAACGATTTAGTAGTAATTGGGAGCTATTTAAATTTGAGGTGGGATTTTTGTTTGAAAATATAGCTCTAGGAAGTCCAAATCTCAAAGATCTGCAGAATTAAGGATAATAACAAGGATTGCCTTTCAGTCAAATAAAAGCCCAAACACTTTATTAGACGAGGAAAAAGTTCAGTTAGTTAATCTACAAGCTAAACTAGATGACTTGTATAATCAGAAGGCAAGAGGTGCTTATATTTGGTCGAGAGCTAAACGGTTGGAAGAGGGGGAACAAAATTCACACTATTTCTTTAATTTGGAAAGAGCTTATTCCAATAACCAGAGAATTAATAAGTTGAATATTGGTGGTGTTATAGCAGATGTCTTCAAAGTGATATCCAATTATTGTAGCAATTTTTATAAAAATGTATATAGCTCCAAGTTTTGCCATAGAACTGCGGATAATTACCTGGAACTTCTGAATGTTAAAACTATTGATAAGAACCAAATGGAGATGTGCGATAAGATTATCTCTATAGGATATTAATTTGAATCTGCTTAAAAACAACAAATCACCTAGTACTGAGGGGCTAACATCATAATTTTACAAGGCATTTGCCGATGACCTAGCTCTGTTTTTATTGGAGTGACCAATTTGCTTGCAATGATTGAAATGATTATAAAATTCTACCGATACTTTTGGCTAAAAGACTCAAGATGGTGTTGACTTCTATTATTGATGAAACACAATCTGGTTTCATGGCAAAAATACATATTACAAATAATATTAGGCTGGTTTTGGACATTTTGGATTAATCAGATGTGATAGATGATAATGGCTTTGTTTTGTTTTTAGATTTTTATAAGGCCTTCGATACTGTGGAGCATCAGTTTATTTTGCATTCTTTGAGAAAGTTTGGATTTGGTAATTACTTTTCTACAGCTATTAAAGATTTGTATATGCATACTAATAGTTATATTCAGTTAACGGGAGCTCATCCCCTAGATTCGAGGTGTCTAGAGGTATAAGGCAGGGATGCCCTACCTCCCCCTATCGCTTCCTTTTAGTGGCTCAGTTGTTGGCTGAACCTATTAAAGCTAGAGCTGTGAAAGGTATCTCTCTACTTGGCAGTGAATTACTATTGACACAGCTGGCACACGATACCACACTATTTCTGAACAATCAGTTTCAAATTCCTGTTACTATAAATGCAATTAAAGAATTTTCTGAGGCATCCGGTCTACATTTAAATGTTAATTGTTAAAGTCTGAACTTATGTCTATTATGGAGTGCACTTCCTTCTCTTTACAATATTCCGATAAAAAATGAAGTTCTGCATTTGGGTATTGCAGTTACCAATTTTTCTCTTGTCATTAAAAAATCTCCAAAAGGTAATCATTGGCTATTAAGAGATTTATCATTGAGAGGTACAGTGTTGATTACTAAGGCAGAGGGTCTCTCTTGTTTGATTTATGCGGTTTTGGCCCTGCATCTGGATAATAAGCTACTAAAGGAGATAGACAAAATGATATTCAATTTCATCTTGAAAAATAAGACACATTATTTAAGAAAGACTGTTCCTATGGATTCCTATGAAAATGGTGGACTAAATTAGGGTTGCAACTAACGATCACTTTAATAATCGATTAATCTATTGATCTTTTTTCGATTAATCAATGAATTTGTTTTTTGTTTTTTTACGAAAAAGCATTATTGCCAACCCTTTATTCAAAAACAGAACTGACAGTGCAAATTCACGGTGCTAAAAATCTTCAGAATGTGCACAAACAGACACACTATTTTGAAAAAAGTCAAACATAATTCCACAATATATTCATATTTGTCACATGTTTTTATAAGAGTACATCCAGGCGTTTTCTAAAAGGGCCTTTTGGAGACTCCAGAATGACCCTTGTAACCAAGATCAAATTCTTAGGATAAAAAGGTATATTTGTTATCTCTAATGAAAGGTGGTACATAGAACTATAATATATAATAGCTTAATCCCACACTAGTATTACTGAAACACAAACACTGAAGCATGAACACATTGGAGTGCTTTATCTGATTCCCAGGATTGGTGCACAAAGAACACTGATTCTGTCAACCATATTGCGCAATCAACTTTTTTTTGAAGGCTCCACCAAAACATAACAAATGGGGTATCGCCATTTACAGCTAGCGCTAAGCTACAAGACTTACAAGCTTATATCAGAGCCAGTCGAAGCCAGTTTGAGATATTGGTTTAGAATGAGTGTGGGGGGGGGGGTGGAAGGGGTGGGGCAGGACGCACAGACCTAGTTGGCTTTAGAAGGCTGTCAACGGGGCATGGAAGCTCCTATTGGGTCGAACAAGATGTCAATATAAAGGGCAGAGTGTAGCGGCCATTTTAAGACTATCCCCCGCGTTTGTACTCAACCCACATCTCCTCCTATGAGCAATAGTGCGTGAGAGACTGAAATAAAAATAATTGGCGAAGGAAGAATGAAGCAACAAGATCGTGGCTATGTGTGGATATAATTCATTGTTTGGACAACTTCTCGACATGGTTTGATACTTTGGACCTTTGGGAATAAGCAGATGAGGTTTTGATGGGTTGTGTGCATACCTGGAACATTCTGAAGTAATCGTAAGTAAGTAGTAACTTTTTTCTCTGACTTTTCTGAAGGAACGGTCACCGGACAAAGACTTTGATGGCACTTGCTGTTGCGGCTTGGTCTTGAATTGGTTTATTGCAATGGAAGCACAAGAAATGTAGCTTTCCAATGATGTATAACATGTGTAGCAGTCTAAAAAATATATTTGTTAATACTTAGTGCATAGTAACTGGGGGAGGAGGGGGCAGTGTTTCGCGGGAGGGCGGGCCCGGAGGAAAAAGAGGTAATGCTATTACCTCCAAGATGAGCAATTTATTTGAGTTTTGTTTAAAACTTTATTGAAAATTGAAAGGTTGTGGAAGTAGTCCAGACTTTATAAGAATAATCTGAGGTCTCATATATAAAACTGTGCGTAGGATTCTTACTAAAAGTGTTTGTACGCCCAAAAGTCTAAAATGGCGCACGCACACAAAAATTCAGATTTATAAAACCGTGCGTACGTACACCTGTATGCAATGTTCCCTTTATAAATCACAGATTACCCACAAGTGTGCGTACGTGAATCAGCATTGTACCCCGCCCTGAACACGCCCATTTTTAACCATAAATAGTCAATGCAAAGCACCTCATGAATGCTAATCTAGTATTTCATCATGACCCTGGCATGCGATTGTTCTTTACAGGGAATCATGGCGCATGACAACTTCTCAAACACTGTTAGCCTATTGGTGGAGCCCAAAAACTACGAAAATGTGGTGGCCTGTAGATTACCAATTTAAAACAACTGTGCAGTGGCGTCAACTGTGCCAGTGATACCGCGAGTCGAGATACAATTTGAAAACAAAAGCGCTTTGTAATGAACAGTAGATTAAAGTCTGGACTGATAACGAGGAAGTAGAGTGTAGCGATTCACGGGAGCTTAACGACTGTATTTCCAGTTTTTGACACATGAGGATATTTGCAGTATTAAATAAATATATTTAGTTATACACTGTGTTCTGCAGTTATCTAAAGGTAGCATATGTGATGTTATCCTGTATTCCATGCAGTCGGGGAATCTCCCCCTCCTGCACCCCCGTAGTGGACAATCTGATGGTAAGAAGCGCTGAATTTTGATTTAAAATTTGAGTTGGATTGTACAAGGTTTTTATGGAACAATTATCACTCAGTACAAGCGCAATTAACACTGCTGGATGTAATCTTCATGATAATCATGAAATTGAATAAATAAAAACGTGTACGAGGAAAACCAAATATATAAATATTACGAGTAATGTTCTTCCCACATTCAATTTCTGCAGTCTGACTACAGTATGGTCATTCTGCGTTGCCAATTCCAACTGTTTCGAAAATGTGCGTAGGCCTACGGGAGGGTCAGAGTTTGCGTGGAGGACCGCACATTCTCCCGTCAAGTTTTTTTTTTACAAATCACAACCTTTGCGTGGAAATTGACGTACGCACATTTTCAGCCCCGTTGTGTGCGTACGCAAGCTTTATAAATGAGACCCCTGGTGTATATTTAAGATTTTTTGACACAATTATGAAAAAAGTTCTGATTTACTAGGATTAAGCTATTTTTAAAGATTAGTGATTTTCTATCAATTTATTTGAAACTTCATTGAAAAAGTAAAGGCTGTGGAAGTATACCAGACATTGTTAAGATACTCTGATGTCTGTTTGAGGTTTTGTATTCCTAAAATATTATAAAAGTCATTTTTCTAAATGGTATGGGTCGTTTTCACCCGGTCCCTAACGCCATGCTGCAAAGTAGCGTCTTCCAAATGTGAGACGAATGTCGAATAACTTCACCTCGGTCAATTAACACACTGTTTCGATGTATTTAGTGTAAAATGCTCCCACACCTTGGATGACTTGGGTCGTACTGATTTTTTTGCCTCCGCGATGTGTTTCAGAACAATGTTACTCAACAATGTCTCTTCGATGGCCTTTTCTCTACGTCCACTCCGAACGATTTAATCGATTTGTTGTTGCAGCACTAGACTAAATGTATTGGATTTTTGTACTTTAAATAATACTTTTAAGATAAATTGACTGAAACAATTTTTTGGAAACCCCTCTTCAGTTTTGGAATATGATACCTTAAACCTTTTTCTTGCTTGTGACTATGACATTGACAAAATTCCCATAAAATGATCTGCGTAGCATCAACAGGCTTTTTTGGCATGGTCTCTCATAAACAAACAATTTTTCTCCTCACAACTATTTGATCTGGAATAACAAAAACATTTTATATAAACACAAATCTCTCTTTTTGGAAAATTGGGTCTGTAATAATATCTTGCTGGTAGATCAATTATTTAATGAGAATGGTTGTCCTTTCACTTATGAAAAGTTTCTTGCTAAATTCAGGATTCCAGTGACACCTGGGGATTATGAAAAAGTATTTGGAGCAATATCCTCTGGTATTTGTATGCTCTTTACTAAATCTCAGCCAAGGGTTACACTCCAACATTGGCCCCTTGTGCATAATCTTGTTACAGACTCCCCTATAGGCAAAACCTGCTTTTCCAATATTGGTAGAAATAATAATAGATCTATCAGAACTTTGTTTTAGAGAGATATAACTACGGTGTCTTATGTTATTCCTTACTGGAATCGTTTTGTCAATGTTATTGTTTGGAAGAATGTCTGGATTTTACCAAATGTATATGTAGTCACAAATAAAGTGAATGAAATGTATTTTAAACTTATCCAAAAATGTTATCCAGCAAAAAACTACACTAAGAAAAGATTTAAGAAAGACATTGATGTTGTTTGTAGTTTTTATAATGAATGTGAAGAAACAGTTGTGCATTTATTCTGGCATTGTCCAATTGTAAAATAATTTTGGTAAAATGTTTATTACTGAAAATATTGAGGCAGATTTTTGTTTATTTTGGAAGGATGTATTGTTTGGGCTATTTGGCGGTTCCAGGAAAAACATCTGTGTATATATAATTAATCTTATTATTATTATGGCCAAGTAGCATATTCATAGATGCAAATTAATGGGAAGAAAACCTTGCTTTATTGCCTTGAATGGAGAGCTCAGACAGTATTTTTCTTTCAATAAAAAATTCTCTTAAAGGGGCGATTGATTGCAAAACCGATTTTACCTTTTCATAGTTGAATAACGACAGTTCGGTGGGTAAAATGAATGTACAGTGAATATCAAAGTCCATTGACACCTCTTTCCTATGCAAATCTCAAAAAGAAAAAGTTTGGCTGTAAAACGCTAGCTTTTCAACAAAGCCAACGGTGTGACGTAGGACGGGGGACCGCCCTTTTTGGCTCTGGTCTGTATCTTTGTCACGCCCCAAAATGTACATCAAGACCAGCCCGAGGTAGCGTCTATCTCCGATACTAGTTTAGCTGCGCACTGCTCTGTGTAGGCTACTTATAAGGAATTACAAAGAAGAACATTTTGAATTATAACAAGGATATTAAAAATAGACCATGGTCGTACATGCTGTGTTCCAGACTGTACAGGGAAGGCTAACACTCACAGTCTTCCCAAGGAGCCAAACATTCGACAGGCATGGCTGCTGTTGTCAATGAGAAGATCCCGGCGAAGTTCGACACTCAATCATTCATTTGCTCTGAACATTTCACCCAAGACAGTTTTAACAACCTTGGACAATTTCAAGCAGGATTTGCCAGGAAGCTGAACCTGGAAAGAGGTGCTGTTCCGACCGCATGCTCATTGCAACTGCAAGCTATAAGGACAGTATGATGTTGTGCTAACAGTTATTAGCAATGCTAACGTTTCCTGAATATAGCATACTATGTTAAATACGTTTCTACACACATCAAATGACTCTAGCTAGACTAGCTGTAGTCGGCATTAGAAGGGAAACTTCCGAAAAAATAGCACAGCGAATAGCAGTCTGGCTTATTGCTAACGTCTGTCTAGATAATCTATTTGAAAGAACTGGAGAAAGGCAGGTCCTAGATACAGGATACGTTAGCATTGCTAGTAAATGTTACGAGTAACACCTAGACTGTAGGGATGTAAACAAGTTTAGCTTGGTAACGCAAGAGCATAGGTAGGATGTGTGATAATTTAGCCTAGTTTATTGGAAATGGGGCTAACGTTGATTCATGTTCCTGACTGTGTTTCATTCAAATAAATAACCTGTGTAATGTAAATCTACAATTCACGATGCATGTTTGTCCAGATCTTTGTCATGTTATTTTTCAGCAAGATATCTAGAGCTAGCTAACTGAAGCCGAGTAGAATCA
Organism: Hypomesus transpacificus; assembly: GCF_021917145.1. Taxonomy (NCBI): domain Eukaryota; kingdom Metazoa; phylum Chordata; class Actinopteri; order Osmeriformes; family Osmeridae; genus Hypomesus; species Hypomesus transpacificus. Next base: position 162,326 of record NW_025813759.1, on the reverse strand, counting down.
CGATATGGTTTGGTTGCTAAGCTGTAACCTAACGTTCTACCCACCTAAGTCAATCCAGTTTGCTTCAACAACAGAAGTGGAAACAAGTAATGTTATCATTTCAAATTATATGTAGTCAATCTGTTGTAAAGAGTGTTGTGTAGACACAATAGATTTATTTGCGCGTTTTTATTTCAAGTCTCCAACTTCGGTGTTTCAGCGAGTGCTGCTGTTGGCCGTGTTGCGTTTTTGCTCCCCAGCTTCACTCGTTGAAAACCAACCAATCAGCGCACAGCTTATCTAAATATTAATGAGCATACCATAAAAGGAGAAAAGCTAGTGTTTTTTCCTGGGAACATTTCAAAGGATCCATCAGGGGGCATAGAACAGCACCCGGGCCATTTTTAACCCAACCAATGTTACATATCCTATTCGGAGACCTTAAGGAACAGTGTGAAATACCCCCCAAAAAACAGTAAATCGCCCCTTTAAACAAAAGGCAATTAAAACAGTAACAATCTGTAATAATTTAAATATGTTCATGTAAAGTTTATATCCCCTAGCGTACATTTTTGTAATTTCAATTTTGTATTGATACATCTTTACTCTGAATTATGTTTTTTTACTTTATGTATCTGTACACTCAAATGCATTTGACATTGTTGAAATTGATAATATATATTTTTTTATATAAAAAAACTACGTACAGCCTAGCGCAGACACTAGGTCAAATGTGGGTGGCTATGTTGGTCCCAACGGTAACACGAACAACAGTTCAGATGTTTTGGCACCGTTGGCCTTCAATAGAATAGCTCCGTCTTGTGACTCCACTAATAAGCTAATACCAATCACAGTTTCTGTGTGAGAGATTGCGTTGTGCGTGTCTGTGTGGTTGCCACGGTGAGGGTGCAGCTATGATTGCTAACGCGCTGAGGGCAGAGAGAATAACAGAAATGTACCTCAAATCCACACCTCAAGTTAACCTAGACGCAAAACTGTACGTTCAATCCAAAAAATTCGAATATGTTCCGAGACCCAAGATTCTGTCGAAACCATAGATATCCTTTATATGTCTGTGCGGTCTGAAATACGACTCTACCGGCAGTTTCAAAAACGTGTACCTTCTTCTTTCCTGGTGCGTGTCTGTTTGGTTGCCACGGTAATGGCACGGTAGCTGTGAGAGTATAACATACATTTATGTAGCATCCACACTTCAAACAAGTTAACCTAGACGCAAAACTATACGTCCTATCCAAAAAATGAGGATCTATTGATCCAAAAAAGAAGCATGAAGAGAGAAAATGGTGGTAATGCTGACAAACTATAAATATTTTTTCAACAACATCCGAAGCTCTTCTTCACTGTAAGCGTTTCGGTCTGCACTCTAAGCTTTCACATACAGTAGCCTACACACCCATGTAAATCTCATAAACGGTTTGAAAAACTCATGAAACATGATCAGAGATATTAAAAAAAGCTGAATAGATATCAAAAAGCAGATTTTTTTTACAAATAGTTTAGGGTTTTGTCAACATTTAAAGTTTAAATGGTGGCTAAAGCTGAAAGATTGAGGAAGAAGGAGGATTTGGAAGTTTAGGAAGTTTTAAGAAGTTTGAGAGGATTTGAAAAAAATAAAATGATGGAAAACCATGTTAAAAATATTATGAATATTGAAGCAGCATTCCAACAATAAGTATGCAGAATAAGAATTGTGTTTTGCTTGCAGCAAACACACTAAAAATAATAACTATGCAGAATAACAATAGTGTTTTTGCTTGCAACAAACACATAAAAAATGCTTTTAAAATAAATTGCCTACCCTGCCTTTAAGACATTGAAATTCTACCTGACGTGTTAACGTGGCTATCTTAGTAAAGTTAACGCTTAAAAATTGTATGCGCTACAGGTTAGACCTATTAGACCTATTACATAGACCTATTAGGTAAACACGACCAAACACTACTTTTTTTGTAAACACAAGTTCCATATATTCACAGCATCGCCGTAGATAAACGTCTGCAACGTGAAAAGGAAGTTGTCACACTCCACAGATCTAGAAAAAACGAAAGCTGTTTGTCAGCTGACCAAAGAAGGAACGTATTATTATTTAGCTAGCTAGCTACTGTAGCAGTGCTGGAAATGTCGTAGTTATTTCCCCTTAGTAATAAGCACATTGAATATACTGCTATGTCGTCTGCTTCTGAACTATAGACATTATTGGGAATAATAACGTTAATTGCTCTTGAAATTAAGACTAGAGCTAAGTGAACGGTAAGATGAATTTTATGAAAGTCGAGGTCCCCTTCATGCGGGCACGATGGTGTTTATTTTGATTCAGAACATGTGAGCCATGTGAGTGGAATAGTGATGATAGACTACTATGAACATGTAGCTTGTTGACCAAAATATAGTCGTAGCCGCATTATTTTGTTTTGGTTGCTACCGTACTGATCCTTGCTCTCACACTGACAGGGCGTTTGCAAAATAGTAAATATAGCTACAGACTACAGTACCTACCTGGCCAACAACATGCTAGCAACTAGACTGTTGAACACAGACTAAAGGACAACTAATTAGCCAGCTGTTGTGACTCACTGCGAGCTACATTGTAAAAATGTTGGTTCTGTTGTGTATAATACGACGATAATACGATTTATGGTAACGTTCCGGACAGATGCGCACTCAACTAAAACGTTTAACATTAGGGTTGACAACTTTCTCATTACCAACACGGGACAAAAGGCGGCGTGCCTGTGTGATGGTGCACCGTGCCACGGCAGCGTGGGTATGGTGTTGTGTGCATTTACCAGTAGCGGTTAGAACCGAAACTGTACTGTACTGTAGCGAGTGGTACGTGACAGTAGCTAGTGGTACATACCAGTGCCTCCACTGGCACGTGACAGTGGCTAGTGGTATGTGCTACTGCCTCCTCTGGTACGGGGCAGTAGCTATAGTGATGTCGTTCGTGAACGATTCGTTCATTTTGAACGAATCCTTGCAAGGACTCGGGAGTAAGAGTCCTCTCATTGAGTGATTCGTTCATTTTCTCATGGCCGTGCATCGGGACTGTTTCATAGGCTCGTCCAAGTAACAGAAATGAATGAACATGAAAGTTTGCACAGACAAGGAATTTGCTCTGGCAGGAAGGTGCATACAATAAACATATAGGAATCTTAATTTAGATATAAGGTCTAACTATACTAAGGATACATAAACTAGCAATGCTAAGTGGAATACAATTAAAATATACAATAAAATAGAATATAAGTTGCCATAAAATAAAATATAAGTTGCCAATTTACAGTATAGAATACAATATAAAATACAAATATTACACAAATTGTGAAGTAGTTCATTTCCCGACTCTTTCTACGAGTCTTTGGATCATTTTTCACGTGACCTGCATTGTAGGCTATTTTGTAGTGGAGGAAACAGTTTCCTCATTCCCTTCCGCGTGGCCGCTGTTTTAGTAAGACGTGAATGATATTCGCTCAAGTCATCATACTGACTGGTTGTTATTTTCACTTTACCTTTACACTTACAGTTTAGTGCAGTGTAATTGTTTGCCGTGATAGCGTGTGATAATAAATGACCAAATCATACAAACTGTCATGATACATTATTTTAATGCAGGAATTTCTTTTGAAATAGTATCTGCTGGTGCACATGTCATGCATAAGAAAATGATACATGTTTGCAGTGGACGGATAGCCTCCCCCCCTCCCCCGTTGAAATGACTCGAAAAAAGATTTGTTCATTTTACTGAACGAGATTCAAAGAACCGAATCAGTAAAATGATCCGAACTTCCCATCACTAGTAGCTAGTGGTACATGCCAGTGCCTCCACAGGCACTTGACAGTGGCTAGTGCAGGGCTCCAGACTAACTTTTTTTACTAGGAGCGCAGTAGCCCCTGACTGAAAATTTTAGAAGCACAAGCGGAAAATTAAGGGGCACACCTTATATTGACCTGCAATGCATTTATTAATGTAACTGGAGAGGGTACAATTCAGTGGCAATTTTAGATCCTTTTTAGGAGTGCTCAAGCATTCCTAATATTTTTTTTATATTTTCTTAAATATATTGTTTATTATCATTTGATGCTGATAGTTCATGAAGAAAGGGACCTCCTCAGTTTTTTCATTAAATATTTTGCATAATAATACATACATGTATAAATTGTTATCCAGTGAAATTAGGGATTTATATTAGCAAGGGGGTTTACGTTTAGCACTTTTGCAAGGCACTGTATTCATGTCACATTCTCATTGGGGGCTGAGCACCCCTAAAGGTCTGATCCTAGAATTGCCCCTGCAACGCACCATATAAGCTTGAGTTTGAATACATTATTTAATGTGACATTACGTACTGTACATGCAAGTCTTAGCTTAATGACTTAAATGTATGATGCACTTTTCGATCAGTCCTCCGACACCACAACACGATACTTGCCGAGTATAACAGCGCAACAGCTCAAACACAGGCAGGGATACAGTAGCAACGCTAGTGCGTATTTAGCTGCTAGGCTCCATGACGCCTGGTAAGAAGGGATCGTGAAACTGGTCACCAAAAGAACGAAGGGGCACCCACTTGTCTGGCAGATTAAGACATGTTCGTAGGAGCCTAGCGAAAAATATCCTAAACTTTCCAAGACTTTTAGCTAAGTTTATAGGTACGTAGCGAAAAATAGCCTCAACTTTCCTAGACTTTAAGCTACAGTACTAATGCAGAAGGAAAGCTGATATCGCTGTCTTACTAGAACGTCGTATCTGCGTTGTTGCTAACGTGTGCTGACATTGTGCACATCCAATGAATTCAACATTTGTAGGTGGCACATGCGCGAGTGCTTGTAAAAAATGCTCGCACTGTCTCAAAAACTGGTCGCAAAATGCGACCATTTGGTCGCAGTCTGGAGCCCTGGGCTAGTGGTACATGCCAGTGTACCAGTAACAGAACAGTTACTGTTCTGTTGATAGTGGTACGCAAGTGTCTCGTGGCAGTTGCATTGGGTGTCTTGCTTTTGTTTACTGTTATGTAACTGCCCCGCGGCCATTTTAGAATAGGAGTACAGGCTATAAACTTAGATTTTTTAAATATAAGTTAAACTGTTCGTGCTAACAGACTCCAAACCATACTTTTGATGTCTCACTACAAGCTCACCATACAAAGTAGTCGATTTAGACATTATATTGCACACAGTGTAATGGTGTGACTGTAATGTAAAGCAGACTTGTGCACACGTAATGAATTAGTAACAAATTATTTTACTCAGAGTAACTGAATTTAAGAGTGCACATGAGCCACCGTTGTAGACTCTCCTACGTCTCTAATGCACGTCGTTATGTTGTTATCAGCGCCTCTTATTGGCGTATATGTCATTAATTGTAATAACTGAAGTCAATAGCCTACATTTGCATTTCGATACTCTGAGTAAATACAGTTGTTAATAATAGTTCATTATTTTCATATGAAGAACCATGTCAATAAATGACACCCTATGATTGCAAATGTACTTGCTGGGTATTATACATATTGGAAACTACAAACTCTCCTGGATACAAATCTGTTTAAATCACTCACATATCTTTATCACAACTGAAGTTACATCATTTTAAAGTCGACCTGTGTCAAAGTGATAAGGGAGAAAATCCTTTTGTTCGTAATGACGTTGTGAATGTATGTGTAAGTAAGTAAATGTCAGTCAAGTAGAGGCTACTTTAATAACTCCTCAGCAAGTTATTTCATTGATCAGTTGTTATGAGCAGGCAAACTGAGCATTTGATTTGACATGGCTTGAAAATCTTGCTACCTGACATGTCCAAAAACCATTGAAATTAACAGTTTTTCATAAGTAATCATATACTTTTTGTACATTACAATTAAGTTAAGGGTGTTTTCGATCTTTTATGGCTTATAGCCAACAATGAGCGGCGGCGACATACACGGGTTTCCGCAGGCCGCCACACGTTAAAAAAATAAAAGTTGTTCTCCTATTCTAAAATGGCCGCGGGGCAGTACATGACAGTAAACAAAAGCTGCAAGACACCCAATGCAACTGCCACGAGACACTTGCGTACCACTATCAACATAACAGTAACTGTCATGTACCAGTGGAGGCGCTGTCACGTACCACCAGCTACTGCCATGTACCACTAGCTCCACTGACACATACCACTAGGTGCCAGTAGAGGCACTGGCACGTACCACTCGCTCCACTGGCATGTACCATTAGCCACTCTCACGTACCACTCGCTCCACTGGGACGTACCACTAGCTACAGTACAGTACAGTTTTGGTTCTAACTGCCTCTCGAATTCATGCTCTTGTACAATTGGAAAGGCAAAAACGTGTCACGTTCTACTTAGTCTCTAGCTTGACGGTCGTAATCGTTATGTAAGCTTATATGAATAGACCTGGATGTAAATGATCAGAGAAATCACCATTTGGACAGCAAAAAACAAACACCAAAAACATCTCACATGCAAAACAGAAAAAGAGGGGCACCAGTTACCATCGATGCGTCCCAATACCCTTAGTACCATACTATAAAGTATACCTGAAAAATGTAGGATGTGCCTCAATACCCACATTACATAGGGTGAGTTCAGGTAAAGTGGGACAGTTATGCATTTTGATGATTTAATGTATGCAAAACTGACATCCAATCACCAGAGCTGATCTTGACTCGTAAATACAACACTTCTAGTCACTATGCAGTGGTTTTTATTTGTCTGACATAATCAGAGTAGGCGTGATTTGGCTTGACAGGCTGTCCGTACAGAAAAAACGCATCGAAAGTTCAGCGGCAAATGACATTCTATTTAGTCTAAGGTAAGGCTGGCAAAGGAATTTAAATTAAGTTACAATGAGTATTATTGCAGCATAATGAAGGGGTTAAACCACTGATTGTATATAGATTGTATAGCATTGTTGTAAATAAACTGCAATGATTAGTCAACGTTATCGACAACGTCGACAATAACAAATCGTCGACAAATATTTCTGTTTGGTGCCTGCAATAACGTGATTTGACCAGTGCAGCGCTAGACTAATGCAGCCCTCCCGTATGCTTTCCAATAGAAGAAAACAGCGGTTGACATTTTAGGGTGCAAACGGGCCTGAAAAAGTATTGTGTGGCAAAGTTTCATGAAAGATCCAACAAAAAATCCTGTAATATGTAATGTGTGCAAGGTGGAACTTGTTTTCCATGGTAGCACAACGTGCATGCATGAACATTTAAAACGAAAGCACGAGAGGAGATGGAAACGGCAAGAGGTGAGTGTGCTCAAGCTGGATGGCTAGTTAGCTCATCTCCATTCTCCAATAGGGTCCAATTGCAGTGCTCCCTCCTCAGGCCCCTCTAAACCGGAACTCTCTCCTCAGGCCCCTGAAGCCGGAACTCTCCTCAGGCCCCTTTTTTCATGTGTATCCGAGGTATTAGCGCCACCGCTGGTCGGAGGAAACTGTAGGCTATTTATATTAATTGGCTAACTTACATTGAAATTCGGTTTTAGCATATGTCAATAGTGTTTAAGATAGCGGAAATTAGCATTGCGGCTAGCGTTACGTATTGCTAACATTACGAACATGATCACTGTTCTGCCCCTGGCAAGCATAGAAAATAGGTTTGGCAGTTTAGCGCCATCTAGTGGTTATTGTATAATATCACATTTTTTCAGTTGGTCATTTGCAGCAGCTACAGCTGGCTCGTGTTATTGTTTATTGTTTCCAGGGCAACAAGAGCCGGCTCTGAAATAATTCATTTTTTAACGTTGATAATACAAACAACACTACTCGCTTAATCTGAAATCGATATCTATCCTTGTATTTATGTTAAATGTTGCTTCATCAATTACAACCTCAATCAAGATGTGTAATAATAGTACTACACGTATATTCCATATTCCAATAACGTAGGATTTCGGCACAGTGTTCATGGGAAACTTAGGCTACTGCAGGGGGATAAATTAACAATAACCATGCCGAGAAAATAGCCTTATGTATTGTTCATGAAATGCCTCATGTATCACCGGCCAAACTGGCTAGCGAGTTTTCATTATGAAAATGAAATTTAGCCCGCATTTGGCGGGTCGGCGGGTGTTAATTTAGAACCATGTAGCCTACGTAACGCTAGCCGCAATGCTAGCTAATTTCCGCTATGTTAAACACTATTGACTTATGCTAAAACCGAAGTTCAATGTAAGTTAGCCTATTAATATAAATAGCCTACAGTATCCTCCGACCAGCGGTGGCGCTAATACCTCGGATACACATGAAAAAAGGGGCCTGAGGAGAGAGTTCCGGCTTCAGGGGCCTGAGGAGAGAGTTCCGGCTTCAGGGGCCTGAGGAGAGAGTTCCGGTTAAGAGGGGCCTAAGGAGGGAGCACTGCATTTGGACCCTTCTCAGTTAGCTAACGCTACACCAGTTGATAATAACAAATTACCAGTATTTCACGGATACTAACACCGTAGCAACATGTCCACAGTAGCAACATGTCCACAGACAGCAGTTGAACAGTTCAGTGTATACGACCATTGTAATGAGACAAACAAAAAGCCAGTCCAGAAATTATACTGTTACTCACTGTTTTTTATTGAACAGGGGCCCGTTCGTCGTAAGGGTTGGAGCTAAGTTAATCAATAGGCCCTTTAGCCCGTTAACATTAGCGAGCTAATTGAGAACAGCAAATATCGGTTCGTCAACGACTGATCCGCATCCAAATCATGTGGTTCATTTCAATTGGGGCTAAACTCATCAGGCAAGTGCACGTGCACGTCCTACTTCAAAAGGCAGAAAAGGTCGATCACCAAAACCGTGATTTTCTGAAAGCGCTTATATCATGTAATATTCCTCTTTGATTTCATTGACTGGGACATGGCCAGGAAATATGATGAATTGATTCATCAGCTGGTTAAGTGCCAAGTAGCCTACACTTTTCTTACAGCAACGCATGCTATGGCTTTGCCAATGTTTTCTGCATCGCGGCCAACCATCACACATGCACTGCCTTATATAAACTTAAGATCAAATGGTATTCTATAAGGTCAATCAATCAATGTAGCAAACTCTGTGATTGGCTAACTCAACTTAGTGACAGTTTGAAACAATACCAAGTGTCCCAAAGTTCTTTGATGCGGCATCTCTCTCCAGAGCAGTAGATAATAAAGCCACAGGGGTTGACCAGTCAAATGGTCAACTGTCCTTTGTGTGACCATCTTCAAACAATACTTTTAATTAACACAAACAATGAAACAGGACACAGTCCTTCTAGCCAAAGTTCAGAGCAACTGTCTCATTGACCCCTTACAGTAACCAGAGGACAGAAGGCCATATAAGATGCTTCACCCATCCCCCAGGGCAAGCTGCCCACAGAGCCATCAGCACCTCACATTCCTTTGAACTCAACTTAATTATTTTCCCTTCCTGTCTCTTACCAATGAACATAGAAGATTATAGATTTCATACACATACATCTATGCATATGACCAAAATTTCCACTACACTATGCAAAGAGTTTGAAGCACAGTTAAAGTTTCAAGTAGCTTTATTGTCAATTTCTTCACATAAAAAGGAATTGATATGACATTTCCCACTCCCACAGTGAAACATATAAAGAGCACCGGCACAACAGATAAGACGAGACATTTCCTAAAACATAGTGTTACATATTCACATACAGCAGCATTTCTCATAATAAAGCATAAAGCTTGCTGTGGCGTGTGATATTTGCAATGTACGGCCCGACAAGGTCTTGCAAATGAGTCCTTGGCGGCTTAATCGATATCGCTCAAATAAGAACTCATCCGTGTGAAATAAAGAATGATGGCGATCGCGTAGAACTCTAATGGTATGGAAAGCTAATCGAACTAGAATATTGCTCCTTGGTCAACTGGGTCTCTCAAAAAGGGAGCTACCATGTTATTTTCCGGGGGTGTGGCAAGATTATCCAGCTACACTTACGTTAGCCTGCTCTGGAGCAGGTTAGTGCTAATTGATATGTTACTATGGTGAGTTATCGAAAGTTGCTTCCACGAACCAAAAAGAGGGGCGTTTTTAATCTTAGCATGAGACTTCTTTACATTCCTACTTTTTTTGTCTGTAATACAACTGAATTGTATTTTATTATTTTTTAAATAAGTTTATTTATCTTTTATATACTTTAAAGCAATGTGAATGAAACAATGCTTAGAGACCATTTTTTATTTGAGTTGGACACAATTGGACAAAAAGAGATGTAATAGCCTGTTCATTTGGCTCAAAGTGCAATACAAATATTTTTTTCTAGTGATTTCTTGGTTTTATTTATTAATTAGAATAAGTATAACTCAATGTTTTAACATTGTATCGTTCAAAGCTTTCTGATTAATCAATGAAAAAATTGACGATTAATCGACTAATCGATCTAATAATCGTTAGATTAGTTGATTATCAACATAATTGTTTGTTGCAGCACTAATGTAAACTAATTATTATTAATATTAGCAGACTACGCTGACAGACGATGAATGTCCCACTTTACCATACAAGCTGTCCCACATTACCTGAAAATGCTGCCTGAATGAAAAAGGGGGTCATGTTATGTCTTAATTGTGTAGCCCCTAAAATACTGTGTATTTCCATTTCATTCCAACATGAAAATGTTATAAGCCCTAAAACCATTTACAGAAACCAGGGCTCCAGACTGTGACCAAATGGTCTCATTTTGCGACCGGTTTTTGAGACAGTGCAAGCATTTTTTACAAGCACGTGCAACCTACAAATTTTTAATTCATTGGGTGTGCACAATGTCAGCACACGTTAGCAATGACGCATAGATACGACGGTCTAGTAAGACAGCGATATCAGCGTTCCTTCTGTATTAGTACCGTAGCTTAAAGTCTAGGAAAGTTGGCTATTTTACGCTATGTACCTATAAACCTAGCTAAAAGTCTTGGAAAGTTTAGGCTATTTTTCGCTAGGTTCCTACGAACATGTCTTAATTTGCCAGACAAGGGGGTGCCCCTTTGTTCTTTTGGTGAGCAGTTTCACGAGCCCTTCTTACCCGGCGTCATGGAGCCTAGCAGCTAAATACATATTTAGCACTAGCGTTTGCTACTGCATCCCTGCCTGTGTTTGAGCTGTTGCGCTGTTATACTCGGCAAGTATCGTGTTGTGGTGTCGGAGGACTGATCGAAAAGTGCATCATACATTTAAGTCATTTAGCTAAGACTTCTATGTACAGTACGTAATGTCACATTAAATAATGTATTTAAACTCAAGCTTATATGGTGCGTCGCTGTATATCAGTTGTAAAAATGACAGTAAAAAAAAGAAAAGACCAATCTGCAACCGACGCAGGCACACCCCACAATTTCCCCAGAAATTGTCCAAGGGGCGATTCTAGGATCAGACCTTTAGGGGTGCTCAGCCCCCAATGAGAATGTGACATGAAAACAGTGCCTTGCAAAAGTGCTAAACGTAAACCCCCTTGCTAATATAAATCCCTAATTTCACTGGATAACAATTAATATATTTATGTATTACTATGTAAAATATTGGATGAAAAAACTAAGGATGTCCCTTTCTTCATGAACTACCAGCATCAAATGATAATAAACAATATATTTTAAAAGATTGTCTAAAATTGCAACTGAATTGTACCCTATCTAGTTACATTAACTATTAGCATTGCAGGTCAATATAAGGTGTGCCCCTAAATTTTCTGCTTGTGCTCCTAAAATTGTCAGTCAGGCTACTGTGCTCCTAGTAAAAAAAGTTAGTCTGGAGCCCTGGAAACACGACTGGGGTGAGTTAACAGTTTTTTTGTAAGTCTACTGGAGCCTGTACCAAAACGTGTCCCACAATCATGGCCGCGGGAACTAGGGGTGCTGAGGGTGCTGCAGCACCCCCTGACAGCGTGAGCATTTAAATTGATATGACTTAAAAATCCACCACCGTGGCACAGCTCCGCAGTAGCGGAGTGGCCATCGGGAGCACCGGGAGAAGAATAATGATGGAGAACCAGGCTAAGAAACGTAGGGTGGGGCTGAAAAATTAAGAGACCAAGAAATCACCTTCACTAGACAAGGTTTTACCAATTGAAAAAAACGGTTATGTTTATTTTACATAAAGCTCAACTATTTTGCGCTCAAATAAAGGCCAAAAAATGTATTGCATTGCATCGCATCGAACACTGAATATGCTTGCATTAGGAGGGCAGCTGTGGTGGTGTATATGGGGACCAGTTCTGCTGGGCCGGTCTGGGTTTACTCCCAGTACGTCCCTGCTACCCCGCAACATTAAGCCCCCCCCCCCAGCACCCCCTTGATAAAATATGTTCCCGCGGCTATGCCCACATTACCTGAAATCACCCTACTATTTAACTAGAATGTCAGAAAAATGTTTGTCCCAATTCATGGTCAAATGTAGCCTGGTCCTACCAGACTCGTACATTTCATTTACAGAGAGTCTGGGATCGCTCCATTGACAATCGTTAAAGATCCTGTAAAGTGGAATTGAAAATGTGTTAAGTTCACCACACCACAGAAGAATGTGTTGTTTACTACCCATCCAAATGTGAATGAAAAACACCGACAAGTATGTTAAATTAGGCTTTGAAATCGTGAAAAAAATCTGCAGTCTTCTCTGTTTGAGCTCCACCCCTTCGAATTTATTGAATTTAGCAACAACAGCAACACTAACTACATCAATTGCAGTCTCCGAGTGTTTTATGTGTTAATTACTTTGTCTTACCAGCTGAGTAACAGAATGCAACAGTCTGTGATCTGACGTACTCTTTTCACCCAAATAATCGTACCGGTACGTTTATTTTTTTTACCACGAAAAATCCATCCGTTACGTTCTTATTTTGGACGGTACGTTTATTTTATTTTTGAAAATCGAGAAAAAAAATAATTCCATGCGTTTTTTTCGGAAGGGAAGATAAACTTTGATGTGAAAACGTTAGCTACCTTAGTTGCTAGCTACTGGCAAGTAGCTTACATTAGCTAATGACGTAAGCTACCAACTGAAGGTTGTCAGTGCAAGTTCAGGATTGTATGCCGCACAAGACGTGAAATATGAGGTGCTGCGAGATGATGTCATTAGAAATATATTAATAGTACTACCATATATTTGTAACCAAACAGCCTTTTTTTTTTCTTTTTTCTAACAATGATTATGTATTTCCAAACTAAAAGTGTTGAAGTTTTTTCCTAGCAATGGTATATTTGCTGTCCATTTCTATTCCTGATTGCAAGTGACAGTAAAAGATGGACACTTAAACTAGTAGATTTTTTTTAATAGCATATGGACACAGTTTGCGTGTTGATATAGCAATTTTCTGGGGGGTACTTTTATTCCGGGCGGTCCTTTTATACGATTTTGAGAATCTGTCCGGGGGGTACTTTTATTCCGGGGGGTACTTCTATTTGGGTGAAAAGAGTAGTGTGTCGCTGTGACGTAGAACGGTCCTGTTTTGGATCCGCCTATACAAAACCTGAGCTGAAAACAGAAGAGAAACTTTTTAACGGACTAACTCCACATTTCAGTGCAACAGTTTTTGTACTTTGCACATGCTTTCAGGAACTCATTTCTATGCAGTTAGATTAGTTTCATAATTCAAACAAACAAACGTAACACGATTCAAACAAACGTAACACGATTCAAACAAATGTAACACGATTCAAACAAATGTAACACGATTCAAACAAACGTAACACGATTCAAACAAACATAACACGATTCAAACAAACGTAACACGATTCACAAATGTAACGCGATTCACAAATAAATGACCCCCATTACATTTGTTTGCAACCTGACAAACACAAGTTACAAATCGGAGAACACGAGTTACAAATCGGAGAACACGAGTTACAAATCCCTGCAATCACAGCCAATCACAGCTAGCCTGCTTAAAGTTAGCCAGAGAATGTGCAATGGGGGTCATTTATTTGTGAATCGCGTTACATTTGTGAATCACGAAATACATTTGTGAATCGTGTTACGTTTGTTTGAATCGTGTTATGTTTGTTTGAATCGTGTTACGTTTGTTTGTTTGAATCGTGTTACGTTTGTTTGAATCGTGTTACGTTTGTTTGTTTGAATTATGAAACTAATCTAACTGCATAGAAATGAGTTCCTGAAAGCATGTGCAAAGTACAAAAACTGTTGCACTGAAATGTGGAGTTAGTCCGTTAAAAAGTTTCTCTTCTGTTTTCAGCTCAGGTTTTGTATAGGCGGATCCAAAACAGGACCGTTCTACGTCACAGCGACACACTACTCTTTTCACCCTTTGGATCTGCCCAGAGCCACTCTGGATCTGCCATAACCAATCGCTAGCGTTCGCCTTAGCCAACTCCTTCACCATTAACAGAGCTAGCTGGAAAATTAAACTTTTCCTGTACACTGTGGGGAGGAGGGCCACAACATTATGGCCACCAACAAAACTCAGCAAGGATTGTTCTTGTTCCGGCTTTAACATCTGGATATTGGTCAGTGCCACAACGGACCACCGCCATTACTGAACTACAATTCAAACTAGCGCACAATATCAACGTTATCATTCACAGCCACTCCCTCTGTTTGCTGATTGGACCTACAATTTTTTTTCACAAAAAACGAATCCCAGACCTAGTACAGAAGCAAAATGAAAATTGAGCATAAGTTCGTAGGAGGGCAGAGCCAGGTTAGGTCAAATGCAGTGTGCCAAAAATATACTTTATAGTGGAAGATTTATCACATCAGTTGAACTTCAGACATTACAAAGGAACAAAAGCAGAGACAAAATGTTGCACCAACCTTGTTTTTTTTTCTACAATATTTTTGTGCCACAAACTGTCAGCTGGATGAACATGGTTAAAGTTCAAGGTGCAATGTAGAGTAAATAAAGAAGGATGTCCCAGTTGAATTGCATGCAACAGTACATCATTTGTAAGGGCAGCTGAACAAAAATTGTATGTTGTTTTTGTGTGCAATTTGAGAAACAGGTGACACCAACTCTATCTAGTGTTAGACAAGCAAGAAAAAATATTGTTACCTAGCAAACTAACCTAAAATAAAGTACAATGACCTTGAAATACATTTTAAATATTGCTATTGGGATACATGGGCATACAAGCTGCTACAAATTCAAAAAGGTAGTCTAGCCCTATTCGTCCATGAAGAGATCTCTTGTTCGGCTCATTTACGCTATACATACAACTGATGCGCATGAGGTGACCTGTGATCTGATGACGGATGATATCATGGTGTGATCAACACATGTTCTGTTATTGCTGTTGTATCAGATCTAGGATCTGTAAGAGTGCTGTGTGGGGATCAGAATAGACCATAATCAACATAAGGGAGAACGGAGGTCCCGTAGGCAACAAAACAATTCAGCACAATATAGGAGATGTCCTGGGTAATACGGAACAGTTGGCAACCCTGTATCACAAAGTATCATTTAAACTCAAAAATAATTTTAGTCGATAAAATCAGCCAATATATTGGTAATACTGTAAAATATTGGTCAACGTCTGTGAAAAGTCAACATGGCTGGAGTCAAAGTCCAACTGCATGTGGTATTCCAATAACAATGGCATACTTTTCTAAACATGTGCATTTTTATCTCTAGCTGTTTATGCATGAAGTATGTAATTTAACACCACAGAAGCATTTCCTGATGTTTACCGTTTTTGTATACTAGGCCCAGGCACTATGCTTGACACGGCGGTGACTGCGGTGGTAAGGTTTGCCAAGTACAACATTAGTGTGTTCCCCACACCTGTGGACAACACTTCTGTATTTCCTACCTGGCAACCCAACTCCGAGGCCAACATCAGCAAACCTCACAAATGTCTACAAGTCCTTTACGAAGACATTGGGGACTCCAGGTAATTGTCCTTGGAAATGTTTGTTCAAAAACTGACCTTTTTGTATCTGGCATTGGTAAAGTTTTTGTCTTCAGGTTTGAATCTCCAAATGGTGTTATCAATCCACAAGTGAGAGGTAGGGCTCGGCGATACAACAATCTTGATAATTTTCACACTAAAATCTCCCAAGATAACGATAATACATTTAACCTTTTAAGGAGTGAGTTCTACATACCTGCAAACTTGTCACTTTTCGGTGAAAAAAGCCGTTTTGAATGAAAAAAATGTCATCCACGTGAATCGTGTAGCTCCGGAGAGTTTTTATTTTGGGGGGGGGATACAATTTCCCGGGAGTTTCAAAAAACGACTGCGGTCGTCTTCACAGTAAAGCATCTTTTGTGATATGTCAGGCGAGTCATTTGGCCAATCAGAATCAAGTGAACTGCAGCGTCTTCTATGAAAAGGCTTCAGTAGTCAGCTTGTCAACTAGTCAGCTAACGTAAGATCAGCGAAATGTATTGCAGTAGCCTACCTACAATGTTGGAGCTAAATACGTTAGTAATTTCATTACGAACACGTAATGAAACAAGACCAATTGGTGTCTGGTTTAATGAGTGATCGAAACACCTGTTCTGGCGGATCATTTAACGTTGAGTTAAGGCCTTTGCACACTAAGTCCGAAATTTTCGTGTGCGTTTTTTTCGAATTTGTCAGCCTAAAATTCGTCACGCACAGACACCTTGCACACTGAGTCCAATGCGTATTTATTAAACGTTTGCGAAAAAATACTAAATGGATTCGTCAAGGAGTGAGGATGGCTTTGTTCCCCTCTCTCTTATTAAAAAGAGAAAAATTAGGAGAAATAGGAAATATTGGGTCCATCCAAACCTGAAGTTGCGTAGAGAGGAAGGAGAGTTTCATTTCCTCATCAAGGAGCTCAGAAATTATCCGGAGAAATATTAAAATTTACTTCCGAATGTCAGTGGATCAGTTTGATGATTTGCTAGAACATAGGACACACACACACTATTGAAATAAACATTCAATACAACATAATAATTTTGTGTGCTATAATAATAGGCTATATGTATCATTTTAGGTATCTGAGCACTGGGGACTCATTCACCACCATCGCCAGCAGTTTTCGGTTGGGCATCAGCACTGTAGGGAAGATTGTGAGGGAGACCTGTGACAAAGTCTGGCTGCAGCTTATGGACTGTCGCTACCAGGTGTATCAACTTGTCAGACCCCTTCTGGATTTTGTCGTTCGCTTGTACGGTGGCTCTGAATTGCCAAATAACCTATCAAAATGCTGGCTACGGATGCGAAAAACGCAGAAAATCGAACCCGATCCAAGTTTTTTTTTATGGACAAAAGTTTCGGACTCAGTGTGCAAGCGCGATTGACATAATGTGAGGTTGTATTTATTTTTTTACGTGGGAACATTTCGGATACGAATTTCGGACTCAGTGTGCAATGGCCTTTAGCCTTAACAAACGTTTATGATCATGAAAAAGTATCCCTGGTCCAGAACATAAAATATTGACAATTATTTTCCAGAATGAGCGAGCTTAAAGAGAAGGATTCTATTTATATAGCACAGCTGGACTCAGGGCTAAGGTGCAAATGGTGCTAGGCCTGGCTAAAGATCGAGGTCAAGACCGATGTGAAGGGGATTTTGGTACCTTTTTTGGGGGCGCTACCCACACTGTTAGCTGTGTTGCTCATTCCACGAATGCACAATCCTTACAAGTTGTACCTTGTTTTAAAGGTGACTAATCAGGCTTTCCGACGATATAAACACTGTACCAATTGGTATTATTGAAGTGGAGGAATAATCGACCAAATAACGTTTCTGAACTTTTTTGTTGTTTGTTCTTTGACTATTACCTGACGGCTGGGCTGTATAAAATGTGTTACGTTTTTCAGCCCTTCAGAGTTTGCAGGTATGGTTCTAAGTATTACCGACGCTTCCACCAGAGTAAGTTATTTTTTCAAAACGAAAGCCAGCTAGCTTTAGTTAGCTTCCGTTACCTAGCAACCTAGCATAATAATTGTAGCAATGCTACTACCTGCTAGTGTTACTTGTTAGCCTCCTAATTGTACATTTTAAAGCCATACTATAGCGTTTGTCATATAGTTTTTGTCTAACAGTCAGTTGGAATGTTCAGAATCACACGTGTGACGGTACTCTGTGGGGCCCGCTTTCGAACATCACATAAATGTGACGCTACTAATTAACGGGTTAAGACGTATTTTCGATAGTTGTTCTGAGTCAGATTTCCTCTAGCAACAAAACCGTGCACAAATGGCCAGTCAAACATGTGGTTGACGCATGTCAACGGGACGCCAACTCCAAACAGATTTTAGAGTAGAGATAATGTGTCTACATATACCCATACATAGGTATATGGGTCAGCACTGCTGATGTTACTGCTGCTAGCTAGCTAACTCCTATTACCAGAACACACACAGCTAGCTGGATAACTGTTATGTAAACAAAAATCTATTGTTGTTTTACATAAGTTTTACAGAACATCAAAGCTGGAGGTGCCAGAAGAGCACCCGTGCTTCTGGTATTGACAGGACTAGGCAACACGTGAACAGCTAGTTAGCATAGTCCACAGCTAATGTTACCTATTTCACCACAAAAGTTTGGAATTCATTGTGCAACAGAACTTTCAACAAAACAATAGCAACGCAATCGGTAAAGAGATGCACATGTTGACACCTTTCATGTCTACGTAGGCCATTTCAAAAACTGGGGGAGGAGTAGCTATGGCTGTTAAAGATGTATATGAGCAGTGTGTTTTTAGGTAACAAACAAACTAATTCATCTTCTGATCTCTTTAAGGTTCTGTTCTAAGGAGAATTCTCGTAAAACTTTAAATTCAATTATATATTAATATATCGTGATCATTTCCGACATCGATCAATGTGAAAAACATGAAAACATTTTTGACTAAGTGACAATGTGAGGCATGTCTTAGCTAGGTTAGTCTTAAAAAGAGATGGCTTACTCCTTTGCAGTGACGGAACATTTAGAGTTGGATAAGTCCTGCAAACTCAAGTCCAAAATCTAAACCCTTACCCTTAAAAAAATGTCACCATTGTGAGATAAGGTTTGTGTCATGTGTCTGCTCTTAATCCTCTCCTAGAGTTCGGTTTTGGGATCTGTTGCTGCTGGTGCCCAATGTTGCGTTCTTTATATTCCTGATGTGGAAGCTTCCCTCCGCCAGGGCCAAGATCCGGCTAACCTCAAGCCCCATCTTCATCACCTTCTATATACTGGTATGCGGCATTATTATATGGCAACCACAGTACGAGCGTTCTGATTGGCTAATGGGTTGTCATGCCAGACGCGTATTGACCGCATCACCGGTGTGCGGTCTGATACGGATTATTATTGCCCTGCTCTGATGTCATCTTCAAAATGAGCGATATCGAGGAATCAGCTGAGTTTTACTATCCAGACGATACTGAAGACATCAACGGCGACTAAGAAATTGTTAACTTTCTAAAAGAGTCGTTTTAAGTGTTGGAATTAAAGCCATTTTAGCAGAACCGTGTTGTCCACTTTCTATCAAAAGTAATTGGGTGCTAGGCAACACCTGAAACACACAGTGAGAAGACTTGAGAGCTAGCTACAATAAGCCTACCATTTATTTTCATGTACAAAATGAAAAGAGCTAAAAATGCCATATTGTGTGTCCCTGAGGTGTTTGTGGTTGCAGCAGTGGGAATCACCCGGGCGATAGTGTCCATGACCGTCAGTGCCTCCAGTGCTGCTACCATTATAGACAAGGTAAGGCAGCACACATAAACATAACATTTATATAATATAATAAATATATCTGCAAAAAGCAATTGTTCCTGCAAGGGATTGTTCCTGAAAGTTGCAGACAATTAGAAAATGTGCATGGTAGAGAGACATGTATCTCACACACCATTTTTCACAAATAATCACTTAAGGTAAAAAAAATAAAAACATAATGTGGACATTGAGTTCTGGGGGGGTTGATAAAAATGTATTGATCTATGAAGAACTGTGCAAATAATTTGATCAAACACATTAGTCGTATATGAATGATGATGACATGGAAAAGCCTCACCCACAAAACTAGATACATGAAACAGTTTATCGCAATTCACAAATTGTCAAAACACAAATATGTCTAGAGCATAGGCCCAAATATACAGTATTAATAAAAAATGTACGTACAATTTCCCCTAGGCTTTGAAGCACGCTGTTTGTACTTTTATTGTAGAGTAGAAACAGCCTACAGTTTAAAGCATTACTTCAACAGAAAGCGCCAGGATTGGCTACGAATGGTGCAAGGCTGTTCACACTAGACACGCATTTCTCCGCGCCAGTCACCAAGCCTTTTCTTTCTCTGAGCTTTCCTTTTCAACATTGAAAGCTGACATAAACTTTGCATGGGCTTTATTTATGCAACTTGCTGTTCCAACAGCCATCGCAACAGCATCCCAACGTAACGTGGCAACATTGGTCTTTTTTGCCTTAGGCTAGTCTTTGTAAAATAGGCTACGTGCTGTGGATTATAGCCTACAACTCCATGTAGGCCTATGCTACTCAACTTTGATGATTAACTTTGCGTCATCAATCTTTCTTCACTGGTTTGTGATGTAAGGTAGAGAGCCGAGTGCACCAGCTGGGCGTACGCCTGGGCGTACGCTACGTCCGACGTAGAACTGAAAGTTACAACTAACTTAAAGTTACGACTTGTGCACCAGTTAGACTTAAGCCCTTTAATGTGCTGCACCTGGGTGTACATTTTACGCCTAGTGGGGAGCAGGCGTAAATTGGAAAATCGGACCAAAATCCATGGTAGCCTAATTAGGGCTAACAGTTTGATCGCACATGCAGCGCGTCTTGTTAATAGGCAACATGGAAAGGCCGTTAAGGCGAGAAAGAGTCGTCCGTGGTAGCAGAAATCCACAGTTAATTTTATTGTTGATCGATTTCCAAGCTGATTGTTTCTGTTTGTTTGTGTTGATATTATTATACATTTCCACGTGAACACGCTTCTGTTCTCAGTATACAAACTCTATGTTTTCTAATTTCTCTATCAGTAAAATGTATTTTTCTTTAGTTTTTCTATATACATGGCTTGTTTTGAAGGGAGATAGGCTAGCTATAAAGTGCGCCTCGGATAGGCTCAAAGAATGTCTAATAAGCCCGTAGACTGGCTCTGATAGGCTCTTAAATGTGTTTCTTGGCAACGATCGACGCTTTCGCATTTTCACAAGGACGCGCATCTTAAGACCAGACGTAGCTACGACCTTGGTCTGTCAAGCTTGGTGCACTTGGTATAAATTCAAATCACAAAGTCGGACGTAGCTAAGACCTAAGTAAGAGTTAAGACCAACTTTTTTCCGCCCAGCTGGTGCACTCGGCTCTAGGAGCTTGACAGAACACGGTCGTAGCTACGCCTGGTTTTAAGATGCGCGTCCTTGTGAAAATGCGAAAGCGTCGATCGTTGCCAAGCAACACATTTAAGAGCCTATCCAAAGCGCACTTAGCTTGCCTATCTCCCTTCAAAACAAGTCATGGATTTTTTTTTTTAAGAAAGAAAAGGAAAATACATTTTACTGAGACAAATTTGAAAACTTTTAGAGTTATTTACTCAGAATATAAGCATGCTCACGGGGAAATGTAGGCCTAATAATATCAACACAAACAAACAGAAACAATCAGCTTGGAAATCGATCACCAATACAATAAACAGTGGATTTGTGCGATCACGGACAACTTTTTCTCGCCTTAATGCCCTTTCCCTATGTTGCCTATAAACAAGACGCGCTGCATGTGCGATCAAACTGTTCCACATTATAATTACCATGGATATTAGTCAAATTTTCCAACTTACGCCTGCTCCCCACTAGGCGTAAAATGTACACCCAGGTGCAGCACAGAAAGGGCTTAAATCTAACTGGTGCACTAGTCGTAACTAAGTTAGACGTAACTTTCAATTTTACGTCGGACGTAGCGTACGTCCAGGCGTACGCCCAGCTGGTGCACTCGGCTCCTGTATCTCTTCTGCTTGAGTGTATGCCAGCTCATCTGTCTCACTCTGAAACACGTAAAATTGAAAGTTACGTTGTTGGCTGGAAAGCCAATGCCATCATCAGTCAGGGTTTTTTATTTTAAAATGTTTGAATTGATCAACGTTTTGACCATAGTTGTTATCAGCGTAGTAAAGTTAGGTGTTAAGTGTAGGGCTGCAAAAACGAATCGATTAAATCGATTTAAATCGATTATTAAAAGCGTTGGCAACGAATTTCATTATCGATACGTTGTGTTGCGTGACTACTATGCCACTCAATAAGTCGCGGAGATGTTTGAGTATAAAAAAACAAAAGTTTAGTTGAGCATGGAGCAGAGCGGAGGTAGAGGAAAGACCATCGGAGAGATGTGGCGGAGGCAGAGAAATCAGTACGACCTAAGTCATCCAAGGTGTAGGAGCATTTCACACTAAATACATTGAAAAAGTGTGTTAATTGACCGAGGCGAGGTTAGTTTCATATTCGACATTCGTCTCACATTCGCAAGACGCTACTTTACAGCGTTGCGTTAGGGACCGGGTGAAAACTACCCATACCATTTAAAAAAATTGACTTTTATAATATTTTTATGAATATAAAACCTCAAACAGACACCAGAGTATCTTCACAATGTCTGGTATACTTCCACAGCCTTTACATTTTCAATTAAGTTTCAAATAAAATTATATAAAATCACTAATCTTTGAAAATAGCTTAATCCTCGCAAATCAGATTTTTTTTAAAAATGGTGTCAAAAAATCTTAAATATACACCAGATTATTCTAATAAAGTCTGGCCTACTTTCACAACCTTTCAATTTTCAATAAAGTTTTAAACCAAACTCAAATAAATTGCCCATCTCTGAAAATAGCATTAAATCCACGCTAATAATAATAACGTTTTCAAAAGTGTGTGCCTGTTTGTGCACATTCTGAAGATATTTTGCACTGTGAATTTGGTCAGTTCTGTTTTTCAATGAAGGGTTGGAAATGTATGCTTTTTTGTTTAGTTTCTTTATCCGATTCATTGATTAATCGATAAAAAGAATCGACAGATTAATCGATTATTAAAATGATCATTCGTTGCAGCCCTAGTTAAGTGACAGTACAACTAACGTAGTGAAATCATAACATGTTTTTTTATTCATATATACCAAATAACATGGTGTGTTTTATCATCTTCATCTTTTGTCAGGGTACTGAATCAGTGCCTATTTGGTGATTTTTGTCTGGGTTCCATAAGGATTGTAACACTACTCATAGCCCTAATTCCAGTATATCCCCATGGTACACAGGGAGAAGATGTGTGTGTTCACAATATCAAGGTTCAGGGAGGTGTCATGTTACTTCCTTTAGTGGCATTCAAATTACACTGCTCTGTTTTAATCCATGCATCACTAGTTATTAGGGAGCATAAAGGTCCATACATAATGTTCTTTTTATACTTCTGTAGCATAATTCTTTATTCCAAATGGTTTAACAAATGTGACCGTTTTGAGTACTTTGCTTCAAACCAGTAAAAATATATCTGTTGATGCTATTTGCCTTATGAATGTAACACTGTCCAACTGCATGATTCCATTCATTTGTAGGCAAATTATTTCAGATGGTTTTGTAATTTACCTGGCACTAGATGGGTTGTTGAATATAATACATTGTTAATATTATTCCTCCATTAGGTGCTGTGGGAGATAACTCGTTTCTTCTTGCTGACTATTGAGCTCAGCGTTATCATTCTGGGACTGGCATTTGGTAGGTGTTGTACATTAGCATTCTACAGATGAACACTTGTAACTACCTGTATTCAACCTGTATGTGCAGGAAGAAGGCTTTAAAAAGTTGTGCTACATGGGTCAGTATTGCTAAATTTTTATTTCCAGTCTCCACCTTCGATGTTTCAGTGAGTGCTGTTGGCCGTGTTGCTTCAACTTTGCTCCGCAGCTTCACTCGTTGTAAACCAACCAATCAGCGCGCAGCTCATGTATATATTCATGAGCAAACCATAAAAAGGAGAAAACCTCTCGTTTTTATTCCAGGGCTATTTCACAGGGTGCATTAGGGTGCATATAACAGGACCTGGGCCATTTTCAGCCCAACCAATGTTACATACTCTATTCAGAGACCTTAAGGAACAGTGTGAAATACCCTATAAAATCTGTAAATGACCTCCTAAAAAAAACACCACTTGTGTCAATGCAAGAAAATGGGATGATTATTTTTGGCTATTCCAACAGGTCACTTGGAGAGCAAGTCCAGTATAAAGCGTGTACTTGCCATCACTGCTGTGCTAGCTCTGGGTTATTCCATTACACAGGTAAAGTGTATGATTCTGTTGAAAGTCTGAAAGAAGGCAAAATAAATTTGCCTTTTTATATAAGAGAAATTACGACATTAAGTGATGGATTCTGAATAATTTCTGTAACAGTTTGTTTAATTGTCCATGATGGCTCTTGGGCCCTCCCACTCAGGGTACATTGGAGATCCTATACCCTGATGAGCACCTATCCGCAGAGGACTTCAATATCTATGGCCATGGGGGACGACACTTCTGGTTGGCCAGCTCTTGCTTTTTCTTCCTGGTATGTGGCCTGTTGCTATGCTTTATAGTGTAGTATGGGAAACATGCATTATAGGCAATTACAAAGGTTTAAAACTAAATTTAACACAAATGTAAATGTTATGTAAATTTGACCTAATCTTTACTCATTAAGGTGTACTCTCTGATCTTCATCCTACCCAAAACCCAGATGAAGGAAAGGATATCTCTGCCCTGTAAGTTTGTAGTCTTCCTGTTGCCTAGTTTTATCCAGATTAAAGTATACCCTCCTAAATATCCTCATTCACCTTCTGGTGTCTTCACATAACATTCAGTTATTATAAGGCTGTGAAAAATAACGCGTTAACGCGTTATGATAAAATCACAGGATTATTTCGTTATTTTTGTTTAACGCATTTAACATAATATACCCACAATTACACCCATTCTGCAACTTCTGGATGAGAAGTTTGTGTTCCCAAAAAACTAAGATGCAACATCCAATAAAACTAAAGTGATATGCACACTCTACGGGAGGACGTTATCGCTCTGGATAAGAGCGTTTGCTAAATGACTGAATGCTAAATGACTGAATGTTATCGTTTCACCGAAGCAATACCAGCCTAAAGTAACCTATACCACCTCAACGCGAAGCATGCGTTGGTCGGCGAGGGGAGTTCAAGTAGAATGCGCCAAACCACCCTCACTGAACAGCGTAGGGCCCTCACTATGTCTGCCTGTGACAAGGTGACTAGCACAGTTGCCAAATGTATTGCAAAAAGGTGTAGACCGATTGATATTGTTGAGGACGAGGGGTTCACCAAAGTTTTGCGAGTGGCAACGGGTGACTCGAGCATCAAGGTACCGCAAAATCAAAGACGCACACTAATGACAAAAATTCGGAAAATCGGTAATATGTAATTAATCATGATTAATCCACAGAAACCTGTGATTAATTTGATTAACATTTTTAATCATTTCACAGCCCTAGTTATTATAAAATAAAAAGTATCTTGTTGGATATTTATCTATAGTTGTCTAGTTGTGCCCCACCAAAGCTCTCTAAGTTACTTACAGTAGATCTTCTGATGGAATGTTGGACGTTGACTGAGTTTGCTTTTTAAAGAGTAAACACTAACACCTCTCGAGTTATACCCTTTATGGCTAATACTCATGCATGTCTAAAAAGTATGTGGACACTGCTCAGTGCACGGACAATTGCTTGTTGATCCTCTAATTCCAATATCATGGGCCAACATTTCTGTATGGACCATGCTATTTGCATGGGAGCATTATCAAGCCAATTAACAATACAAATGCACATATGCTCTTTTTTTCAGTTCAGTTCCGATTCCAAAATGTAAATTTGGATATCTGCTGATTTTCTTAAAGAGTAGGAAAAAACTTGTCGTAGTCCATGACAACAAGGGTCATTACCTGTAACGGTGCGTGTCCACTACAGCTGAGCGGCGCGGAGCGTCGGCTTCCAATCCATTTTCAATGAAACTGGGCGTTGACGCTCGCGTACGCTCCCACAATGCCCTACACCAGCTTCAACGCCCGGTTTCATTGAAAATGGATTGGAAGCCGACGCGCCGCTCCGCTCCGCTGTAGTGGACATGCACGGTTAGTGTTAATGACATGACATCATGAATCAGTTATACTAAATATATTTTCTACCTATGGCCTACACATTTCTATCGTAGCCTTGGCCCACCACATAGGTCCAACAGTGAAGAAGTGTCTAAGGAAAAAATGTGTGAGGCAGCAAATTATATATATGTACTTTTCTATCAACTGCAAAAATTAAATAAGATGACATTTCAAAGATTTAGAAGAAGCGGTGTTTAGCTACTGCGCAAATTTTTCACAATGTTGTGTCAACCAAACACTTAACAATAGAAGTAAAACACTACAATTGTGTCTTCGCACTCTATCAAAATTCAGGACCCTGTTTTCTTGACTTTTCCTCCTATATTACCCATTGCCCTTCCTTTATCACCCAGTATTTTTACATTTTCAAAATCCCACCGGGAAAAACTAATTTAACCCGTTAAGGATAGCGTTGCACATATGTGATCGTTCGAAAGCGGGCCCCACTGCGTAGTGTCGCACATTTGTGATTTCGAACATTACAACTAGACAAAAACTATATGGAAAACGCTATAGTATGGCTTCAAAATGTACAATGAGGAAGCTAACAAGTAACCCTAGCAGGTAGTAGCATTGCTCTGAGTATTATACTAGGTTGCTAGGTAACGGAAGCTAACTAAAGCTGGCTAGCTTCCATTTCGGAAAAATAACTCACACATCTAAGGATTAAGGCTATTTCAGCTATTCAAATAAGACACAGGTATTTGTGTATTTTTGAGCTTCGCGCTTTTAGACGTGTGCATAAACGCGATCTGATTGGCTAGCAGTGCATAAACATTTTTGCTCACCAGCCACTGTGGCTAGTGGTTTTCCAAAGTTACTAACCACTAAGCAATTTCATTAGCTTTTTTTAGGAAATTAAGTTTGATTTGATAAAGATGACTAGGGTCTGCTACAATTGACTTGAAGAACTAGTTTTACAATCCTTTCAAATGTAAATGACCATTGTAAACACCTAAATCAAGACTACATAAAATGTAGGCTATAGCTAGCTATGTAGGCTATAGTCACCAAATTTTCAGCTTTTAATTCTATTCCACTTAGTATTGCTAGTTTATGTACCCTTAGTATAGTTGGACCACATTTAAATTTAAGATTTCATATGTTTATTGTATGCACCTTCCTGCCAAAGCAAATTCCTTGTCTGTGCAAACTTCATGGCGAATACATATCTTTCTGATTCTTTCTGAGCTCTTATAAGTGACAGAGACGTAAACAGTAGCTCATTGCATATAACTGTAGCGAACCAGCCGTCTTTGTCTGTTTCTTCGCAATGCTTTTGACATGGCCAACGGCCATGTGCCGCCACATCCCTGCCTTGCACTGAGCAGGGTCCTCAGGTTTTAAAGCGTGTTCGCGCGTCTGTTGCTTAGTAATGAACCTACGGACGCCGAGACTGTTTAACACAGGGGGAAACGATACGTGTTGGTTGAAATGCGTGTCTGTCTCACGGTCAATGCGTGAGGCTTGAGAACCCTGTTAAATTAGTTTATTATTTTAGATGTGTTTTGAGAAGACTACAATAAAAAATACAAATAGAACAATTTTAAAACAATAAATATAAAAATGGTCTCATCAACCAAACATTTCGCGACCCCCCTGCAGTACCTCTGCGGACCACCTGGGGGTCGCGGACCTCCTGTTGAAGACCTCTGCTCTATGCAACAAGTGCCATCTAGCGATCATTACATGTCAGAAACAAGGTCCCTGTCTGTAGACTCATGGGTCAATTTGACCCCTAACAGCAAAAAAAGATGTCTATGGATAGACATGTTCTATTTTCTAAAATAATATCAATTTTTGGTGTGCTTGCTCTCACAGCAAGGCACTCTATTGGTATTTCACATTTATATAATACAGAGGGTACCATTTCTGGGGAAATTGTGAGGTGTGTTTGCAGCTGGGGCAATTTATTTAACTACTGAAAAGCACCACAAAACCTATTGTTTAAACTAATATCTAATGTCCAAATATTTGGAGAAAGACAACATGGCTTTTTCACAGTACTTGCATTTTACAGCTAATATTTCAGAATCTTTTAAATAAGTGTACTTATTAATTATGAAGATTGCATATATTTAAAAGCATACAACCTAATTTATTTTGCTTATTGTTTACACTTCAAAATACTAAGTGTGAAAGTATAGAATCTTCTTGAGTGTAATAGGTACCTCAAGCTAGAGATAATGTGTAGCCCACATAGTTGAAACAGTTCAGTCAAACTAAGAAATTAGGCAATCATGTGTAAAACGAAATCCTAATCTATTCGTATTGTGACTTAAACTTCCCTATTACGTTATCCCTTTCACTGATGCATTTACTCATACTGCATTTCCTTAATAAAAAAAGTCTAACAACTAGGCCAGTGTCATTTTCCCTTACAAGATATATTGAGTTGGAATCGCAAAACAAACATTAGCATCCGCCATCTAAAAGTATTTGCAAAAAGACGTAAATAAGCTTGACATTTATTTGAGAAAAACGGCTCGTAAAACAATTTTGCTTGGAATACAGTTTGACATATTCCTAATTGAACTGCTGTCTAGAAAGTAATTAAGACAAGTTTGTTCATACCTAGGCACCTAGCAAGACTAGACTTAACTACTATGGGCTCGCAGTAAAGTTCTTTACCCTTAATATTTTGTTTGCATACACAAATTAATTCATTGTGTATAGAGAATCCTACTCTATTGAGGTCACCAAAAATACACCTGTCTGATGGTTGAAAAGATAGTTTTTTCCAATAGACTTTTATATCATCTGCCCTTTTGGAAACTAGCTAAGAAGAGCTTCTACGTGTATGCAGCCATCCTGTCTTTGCTCAACTTGGTCCAGGGCTTGGGCAGTGCCTTGCTTTGTGCTGACATAATAGAGGGACTTTGGTGAGTATGTGTGTCTTGTTCTGAGATTGCCATTGTCTTAAAAGCCAAGTCATGGATATGGATGTAAAGCTGATGTTATATATTCTATAGAATTACATGTCATTTAGATCTCATAAAATGTTGACCTGGTTAGTCAAAAATACAGGCGGTAGTAAGTAACAGATAATACAATGGATCTATGCATTTTAAGAGATAATTGAACATATTGAATGATATATAAACATTTCAAGTCCATCTATTTAGATGGACTCCTTCTCAAGAGTCACTCAGTTACCTGCAGTCCTTGGGGCCCACATTTTTTGTATGCTGTGGGTAACTGTTAGCCCAGCTATAATGACTAGCATCATCAGCTTGTCCAGTTCTACAGTGCATCTGGACAATATTCACAGCGCTCCCCTTTTTCCACATTTTGTTATGTTACAGCCTTATTCCAAAATATATTAAATTCTTTTTTTCCTCAAAATTCTACACACAATATTGCATAATGACAAAGTGGAAAAAAGTTTGTTCTTATGTATTCTTTAAAGATTTGTAAAAATTATCTTGGCTGTGTGCTTAAGATTGTTGTCCAGTTGGAAGATGATCCTTCACCCCAGTCTGAGGTCCAGAGTGCTCTGGAGCAGGTTTTGATCAAGGATGTTTCTGTACATTACTGCATTCATCTTTCCCTCGATCCTGACTGGTATCTCAGTTCCTGATGCTGAAAACCCCCCACAGCATGATGCTGCCACCACCATGCTTCACTGTAGGGATGGTATTGGCCAAGTGATGAGCGGCGCTCGGTTTCCTCCATACATGACGCTATGCATTCAGGCCAAATAGTTCAATCTTTGTTTCATCAAACCAGAGAATTTCGTTTCTCATGGTCTGAGAGTCCTTCCGGTGCCTTTTGGCAAACTCTAGGCGGGCTGTCATGTGCTCTGACATGCACTGTCAACTGTGGGACCTTAAATAGCAGTGTTTCCCATACATTGATGTGAAATAAACGTTTTTTTGATGCGCTCAGCCCCTTCTTGCCCTGCTAATGTTCTCTCTCGCTCACTTTAACGGACCCGTCTGTGAAAAGCCCACTCTCTCCGTGCACGCTCTGAACAAATGCGCGGGACGGCATAGTATTATAATTCTTTGCATAAATGTGTCGAAAACTGATACATTCAAGTTAAATCTAATAATATTCATAGTTAAATACATTCGGCAGATATAACAATGGGTCTAATGTAAAGTTTATATTATGAATAGTCCCAAAACGATTTTGCACTCAAATTATTGCAAAAATAATTCTTGCGTGCTCACATTGATTGTTGAAGTCCCTATCTATACTCACATCCAACCGACACTAGGACATACATTTGGACTGAGGCCCACATTTTTACATGGTCTGGCTTCGCCCCTGCCTACCACCACAAATATAAACACATTCTGTGGGAAACACTGGATAAACACGTGTGTGCCTTTCTAAATCATGTCCAATCCACAGAATTTACCACAGGTGGACCCAATCAAGTTGTAGAAACATCTCAAGAATGATCAGTGGAAACAGGATGCACCTGAGCTTAATTTAAAGTGTCATGGCAAAGGCTGTGAATACTTATCGTCGTCGTCGTCGTCATCTGCCGCTTGTCCGGGGATCGGGTCGCGGGGGCAGCGACCTAAGCAGGGAGGCCCAGACTTCCCTCCCCCCGGCCACTTCCGCCAGCTCTTCCTGGTGGACCCCAAGGCGTTCCCAGGCCAGCTGAGAGACATAGTCCCTCCAGCGTGTCCTGGGTCTTCCCCGGGGCCTCTTCCCAGTGGGACGTGCCCGGAACACCTCACCAGGGAGGCGTCCAGGAGGCATCCTAATCAGATGCCCGAGCCACCTCAGCTGGCTCCTCTCGACGCGGAGGAGCAGCGGTTCTACTCTGAGCCCCTCCCGGATGACCGAGCTTCTCACCCTATCTCTAAGGGAGAGCCCGGACACCCTACGGAGAAAGCTCATTTCGGCCGCTTGTATTCGCGATCTCGTTCTTTCGGTCACTACCCATAGTTCGTGACCATAGGTGAGGGTAGGAACGTAGATCGACTGGTAAATAGAGAGCTTCGCCTTTCGACTCAGCTCCTTCTTCACCACGACGGACCGATGCAGAGCCCGCATCACTGCGGACGCCTCACCGATCCGCCTGTCGACCTCGTGCTCCATTCTTCCCTCACTCGTGAACAAGACCCCGAGATACTTGAACTCCTCCGCTTGGTTCAGGATCTCCTCCCCGACCCGGAGATGGCACTCCACCCTTTTCCGGTCGATTACCATGGCCTCAGATTTGGAGGTGCTGATTCGCATCCCAGCCGCTTCACATTCGGTTGCGAACCGCTCCAGTGAGAGCTGAAGGTCACGGCCCGATGAAGCCAACAGGACCACATCATCCGCAAAAAGCAGCGACCCGATCCTGAGGTCACCAAACCGGACCCCCTCAACACCCTGGCTGCGCCTAGAAATTCTGTCCATATAGGTAATGAACAGAATCGGTGACATAGGGCAGCCCTGGCGGAGTCCAACCCTCACAGGAAACAAGTTCAACTTACTACCGGCAATGCGGACCAAACTCTGGCACCGGTCGTACAGGGACCGGACAGCCCCGATCAGGAAATCCGGTACCCCGTACTCTCGGAGCACCCCCCACATGAGCCCCCGAGGGACACGGTCGAACGCCTTTTCCAAATCCACAAAACATGTGTAGACTGGTTGGGCGAACTCCCATGTACCCTCCAGGACTCCGCGGAGGGTATAAAGCTGGTCCACTGTTCCACGGCCAGGACGAAAACCACATTGCTCCTCCTGAATCCGAGGTTCGACAATCCGACGGACCCTCCTCTCCAGGACCCCTGAATAGACTTTCCCAGGGAGGCTGAGGAGTGTGATCCCCCTAAAGTTGGAGCACACCCTCCGGTCCCCCTTTTTAAAGAGGGGAACCACCACCCCGGTCTGCCAGTCCAGAGGCACTGTCCCCGATGTCGAAGCGATGTTGCAGAGTCGTGTCAACCAAGACAGCCCTACAACATCCAGAGCCTTAAGGAACTCCGGGCGGACCTCATCCACCCCAGGGGCCCTGCCACCGCGGAGCTTTTCAACCACCTCGGCGACCTCAGCCCCAGAGATAGAAGGGCCCCCCCCGATGTCCCCAGACTCTGCCTCCACGTCGGAAAGCGTGTTGGTGGAATTAAGGAGGTCTTCGAAGTATTCCTTCCACCGATCCAGGACGTCCCCCGTCGAGGTCAGCAGCGCACCATCCCCACCGTATACAGTGTTGACAGAGCACTGCTTCCCCCTCCTGAGCCGCCGGATGGCGGTCCAGAACCTTTTTGAAGCCGTTCGGAAGTCATTCTCCATGGCCTCGCCGAACTCCTCCCATGCCCGGGTTTTTGCCTCCGCGACCGCCAAAGCCGCGTTCCGCTTGGCCTGCCGGTACACATCAGCTGCCTTTGGAGTCCTACCAGCCAATAAAGTCCGATAGGCCTCCTTCTTCAGCTTGACGGCATCCCTCACCTCCGGAGTCCACCACCGGGTCCGAGGGTTACCGCCGCGACATGCACCGACCGCCCTGCGGCCGCAGCTCCGGTCAGCCGCTTCAACAATGGAGGCCCGGAACATGGCCCATTCGGACTCAATGTGCCCGGCCCCCCCCGAGACATGATCGAAGCTCTCCCGGAGGTGGGAGTTGAAGCTCCTTCTGACAGAGGGTTCCGCCAGACGTTCCCAGCAGACCCTCACATTACGTTTGGGCCTGCCAGGCCTGACCGGCGTCCTCCCCCACCATCGAAGCCAACTCACCACCAGGTGGTGATCAGTTGACAGCTCCGCCCCTCTCCTCACCCGAGTGTCCAAGACATCCGGCCCCAAGTCCGATGACACGACTACAAAGTCGATCATCGAACTGAGACCTCGGGTGTCCTGGTGCCAGGTGCACATATGGACACCCTTATGCTTGAACATGGTGTTCGTTATGGACAAACCGTGTCTAGCACAGAAGTCCAACAACAAAACACCACTCGGGTTCAGATCGGGGGGGCCGTTCCTCCCAATCACGCCCCTCCAGGTCTCACTGTCATTGCCCACATGAGCATTGAAGTCCCCCAGGAGGACGAGGGAATCCCCAGGAGGAGCGCTTTCCAGCACCCCCCCCAGAGACTCCAAAAAGGGTGGGTACTTTGAGCTGCCGTTTGGTGCATAAGCACAAACGACAGTGAGGACCCGTCCCCCCACCCGAAGGCGGAGGGAGGCTACCCTCTCGTCCACCGGGGTGAACCCCAATGTACAGGCGCCGAACCGAGGGGAAACCAGTATTCCCACCCCAGCTCGACGCCTCTCACCAAGGGCAACTCCAGAGTGGAAGAGAGTCCAGCCCCTCTCAAGGAGACTGGTTCCGGAGCCCACGCTGTGCGTCGAGGCGAGGCCGACTATATCTAGCCGGAAACTCTCTACCTCGCGCACCAGCTCAGGCTCCTTTCCCGCCAGCGAGGCGACGTTCCACGTCCCTAAAGCTAGCTTTTGCAGCCGAGGATCGGACCGCCAAGGCCCCCGCCTTCGGCCGCCGCCCGTCTCACACTGCACCCGACCCCCATGACCCCTCCTGTGGATGGTGAGCCCACTGGAAGAGGGTCCCACGTTGTCTCTTCGGGCTGTGCCCGACCGGGCCCCATGGGAAAAGGCCCGGCCACCAGGCGCTCGCCATCGAGCCCCACCCCCGGGCCTGGCTCCAGGGGGGGGCCCCGGTGACCCGCTTCCGGGCAGGGGCAACTGAGAACCATTGTTGTATTTCTTCATGGTTGGTTTTTTGAGCCACGCTTTGTCTGGTCTTTCACCTGGAACCTGTTTGCCTTGGGTGACCCTACCAGGGGCATGAAGCCTCCGACAACATAGCTTCCAGGATCACTAGGACACGCAAACCCCTCCACCGCCGTAAGGTGGTGACTCGAGGGGATACTTATGTACATGGGATTTTTTTATTAAAAATGTCACCTTATTATGGGGTATTGCTTATATAATTTTGAGGAACATTTCTTTTTTTATATATTTTGGAATACAGCTGTAACATAACGTGTAAAAAGTGAAGCGCTGTGAATATTTTCTGGATGCACTGTAATTGACCCCTGATGTCTCAGTGTTGTTTTTCTACAGCTAACTGAGTCAGGTAACTAGTAGACCTCGCTGATGTGATTTATGTTG
Organism: Hypomesus transpacificus; assembly: GCF_021917145.1. NCBI lineage: Eukaryota > Metazoa > Chordata > Actinopteri > Osmeriformes > Osmeridae > Hypomesus > Hypomesus transpacificus. The sequence goes on along the minus strand of NW_025813759.1, from coordinate 128,176 downwards.
ATTAAAACAGCTGCGTGGATGTCACCACCTTCCTGTACTTCTCAGTCTTCGCTCCGCTCATCTATATCACATTTCTCAAGGGCTTCTTCGGGTATGTATGAAAAAGGATAACATGTCTAGCTGGATGCCTACTGTCCTTTGAATTGAGATGGTCATATAATCTATCTTGCTATAACACTCATTGTGTAATGGGCCTATCTTTGGACTATTGTCTTTGATTTGGTCTTTGAACTTATTAGGATTCCTCCATCAGGAAGAATCTATCAATTACTTTTGGGAGTATTCTTATTATTCTCTGTATCTCCCTAAAGTGCCCAATAACCCAAATGTAAAATGTTTGTCCATGAGTAACTCCCATACCACAACTGGCACACATGAACTCATAGGTGGTGCTACAGACCACGTACAAAGTCTGTGATTTCCCCCATAAGTCTGAAATTCCTGAAAATTAGTTTAACTGATTTATTTTTAATGGGGAACAAAACAGCCATTGGGACCCATAACGGCTGCGATATTTGATATTTCTGTACATGAATTTGTCCAAAACTACAAAATCTCCTCTTGAACTGCAGGTCCGATTTATTTATTTTTTCATTCTGGTTGACCTGAAATCTGGTTTCACGTAATTGAGATACATATCTGAAAATTGTATGTTTGTGAATAACAAACATGTCCAATATTGTGGATTTATTAGCATATTTGAGAATTTACACCCTTTGCACCCTTTTTCATGTGTCCACCAATCAATGCCACATTGACTCAGGGATTGTATCTGTACCACACACAAGGATGACAATAGAGTATGTTACCATGTGAAATGGCAATTTCATATCTCCACAAACAATGAAAGGGAAATAGGATTTCAACATAAAAATAATGCTTTACACATCCGCTGACTAAAAACGTATACTTCGATTCCATCACCAGTTCATATGAAGACTCATGACAATGTTTAGTAACAAATCTAACTAAATGGGTGAATGTATGGTTAAAAGTATTGTGAATATTTGAAATATGCATGCTTGGCTAAATGCTAGTGCAATCTGCTCAGTAAAGTTTCCCTCTTGCTCCATTTGGCGTGCATGCTCCACACTCTCTCGACACAAGCTGTGAAGAAGACATTCTGTGGCTAGTTTGTTCTATCAGTTCAATCAACCAAACACAGCTTGGTCATTTTTTTATTCTTATTTGACATACTGAAACAAATTACTAGACTTAGCATGGGCCTGATCAAAGCATAGTTGGCACTACTGACCACTCCTCAAAGTTGTCATTTTCAAAATGATGGCATTTCGACCCCATCAGGCCAAAACGTGTGAAAGTTGGTGTGCATGCCTTGTTCCTCATGGGGAACAATAAAAGTCAAATGAAGTGTGAACTTAAAAACAGCCATTGCTCCAATTGCCTTGAAATGTTGTGTAAATGTGTGAAATACATGTCTCTATCATGCCAATTTTTAAAGGGTCTGGAAACGTTGGGATTAATTTGCCATTGCTGCTTGCTGCAATATTTATATTTTTAGGTAAATGCGAGTTATTTCTTAACGTTAACCATAATGTACTGTATCCCTCATCTGCAAATCTACTACCTCACCAATACTCTGTATTTCCATATTTTGTACTATTCTCTCCTTTTCTTTCTTCCACTCCTCCAGCTCGGAGCCAAAGATCCTCTTCTCTTACAAGTCCCAGGTTGATGAGCCTGATGAGACAGATGTGCACCTGCCCCCCACCACCTCCTCCAGCCTTGGTCGCAAGGAGTTGGAGCAGGGTTCCTTTTACTCCAGCACCCAGATTGATGGGTCTGACACTGGGGCCTACCTGGACGATGTGGCATCGGGACCCTATGGGGCCGGTAGCATCAACAGCATTGACAGCGACCGCTGGAGGGCCATCAATGCCTAGTAGGAAAGGGAAAAAAGGAAGGAAAGAAGTGGAGCAATGGGAAGGATACATTGAGTTGGACTGTGTAGGGAATGACCATGGTGGATAAGGAGGTAAATAATTGAAGTAAAAGAGCATGGAGAGGGCTTAAGTGGGAGCTCTGCTGGGGTATATTGAGACTAATTAGGAAGGCTAAGCCAGAAAGGCAGAGGAGATATTGCACATGATGCCCCACCTCCTGTCAGGATACTAAGAATTGAGAGACTATAAGATTGCTCCTGGTTAGCTTTCAAGCAAGTGACAAAGTCCCTAACTGAAGATATTGTTCTCCATTTGGCCCATTGCATCCCCTTCATATCAGCTGTTGCTGCCTCATTCAGTCTGTTTCACACATTTTACAATACCTACTGTAGCCACAGCCACTGTGGAGGAATACTTTCATGCTTTGTAAGTAAATCAGTGGTGTATCAAGATTAAAACAAATCAATGTTTAGTGTTCCAATTCTATTCTTCTATTCTATTTGGGATTATTGGGAAATATCAATTTATACCTAATAATTGTGACTCCCTTTCAAGCTAAGCCTCAGTTGTCTAGCAAAAGGACCTTCCCTACAAATAGGGTAATGTGGTATTGTACCACATTGTGAATTCTTTAATAACTGAAGTGTTGTTCTTCATGTTTGAAAGGTTGTGTAAACTCATGTTTTCATAATTTTACCACATAATTTATTAGTGTGAGTTCATGCACCCTTGGGACCAGCATACCGAGCAGTGCGTTTGGTACAGTATGTGTGAGACCCGCTGTTGGGTCCTGGTTGAGACCCCTCATGGAAGCATTCCCAATGACAATATGTCATAGATACATGTAAGAATTTGCTGTTTTTATAGATTTAAATTTGGTGATTCATTCCTTTTATGTTGGGGATTATGGTGCACCATATTGATCATTCCTTGTATTAAATCTCATTCTCAGTCAATAAAGACCTTATCCAAGAAATGTATTAGAAAATATTGCAATCAATTGATATTGTGTTTTGATGACCCCTTTTAAATTTAAAGATACAGAAAGTTAGTTTTCCATCCTGACAGTTTGCAATAAATCACATTTTAAAGATGTGGGACTACTTAACTCAAATAATTGACATAAAACAGAATTCATTCTTAATTTTTGAAACTGTGTTCTTGTACTATTGCTAAGGACCAGTAAATATTACACAGTTTGTTTGGTGACCAACTACCTATATAATAAAAAGAGGTATTAAAATGTTTAAGCTAAAATACCCCAAAAAGGTGTAATTGCTTGCCTCATTTTCTGTCGCCAGCAACAGCTACCAGAGTAACATCATCATGCAATAAATCATACCTCTTCCACCACTTGTGTCTCCTGGGGCCGGTTTTTCAAAAAAAATTATCTGGATCAAACTGATCCAGATTTGGAAATCTCTTTTTCTGCTATCCAGGATCACGTAATCCATTTGATTTTTATGAGGGTTTTTCAAAGCAATGTGGGATTGGATTACTCTGATCTGGATTCTAACTTTTCAGGATTACCAAATCTGGATTACCTGTGGTCTAAATGGGACTATCACAATTTAGCTATGTAAAGAACAACAGGTAGAATAGTGTGGGGTCACTCCAATATGCTTTATTTGAACAGAAAATAGGACTGAACGGAACAGCAAACAAACATATAAACATCCCCCCTCCATTGTCCATGTCTTGGAAACAGGCAGTCCACTCATACATAGGTGTGGAAAAATCAACAGTTTGTGATGTTCTGAAGTGTTTCAACTGCATTGGCCAGCCTGATTAATGAATTTGTCAAATCATCATAACATTTTAGATTTACTTACTGTGACAGTATGGGTTATAGTAATTAAAATGGGTTTCTGCAGCTGACGTTCTAAGGTAATAGTCAGTAGTCAAGAGATATGTATGATGAACATCATGGATTAAGATACCTAAACTTGGGTATAATCCTAATTAAAGGTTTTGCAGTTCTAGACTCCTAGTTCTAGACTGCAAATCACTTTCAAGCAAGATCCTTTATTTTATGTCACCCCCAAAATCCCACAGAGATTTAACCTCATGGGCCTTCTTAGTTTTTTTTCCAAAGGATGACCAGATCATCCAGGCCAAGCATACTTTTTTTCTTTTGGGGAATATGCCCAATATTATTGGAGCAATCGACTGCACCCGTGTACACATACAAGCACCTCATGAGAATGAGTGGGAGTTTGTAAACCGAAAGGGGAGACACAGCATCAATGTTCAACTTGTGGGCAACGCTGACACATGCCTGAGCAGGCACGCTTCAACACTGCTCATTGTAAAACAAGATGCACCATTGAGCTTTTAATTGGAGTTCTGAAGAGGCGCTTTGCATGCCTTAACTACTTGAGAGTGGAACCACAGAAAGCATGCAACATAATACTTGCTTGCATTGTACTACACAACATCGCGACCAGGTGCAAAGTCCCTCTCTGTGATGATGTCCCTGATGCACCTGAGCCCATTTGCTGTACTGAAAGGATGCTAGCCTACATAGCCTACCTACTTTATGTACTTCCTGTTGAACAATTCAAGTGAAATTGATAAATAAATATAAATACTGTAAAATGCATGATATAAATGTTGTATTATTTAACTAACCAAGTTTAGTTACCTGATTCTGATCCTCCATGAATCCACCCTCCTGCTGGGATCAGTTTAATCCTGAAACAAAATTAGATTTTAGACTTTTCAAGATTTGATCCAATCCGATAGCCGTAATCCGATCAGATTACTTTTGAAAAACTGGCCCCTGGAGGTCATGAAATTGACTATGGTAGGGGTACAATTCAGCAGCCACAGGGAATGTATTTTGGGGCTTGAATTCAGACTCAATATGGGTCATTGTTACACGAAGGCAGCACAAGAGTTAAGCAGGGAAATAAAATAAATTAAGTAAATGTTGCCAAATCATAAATAATTAAAAGGTCAACAACAAATAAATACTATGAAGAAAAACCTACAATAATAGTATATTAATACTGTGTAAAAGTATTCAAATTATGTTTCATGCCCCTGAATCGTATTGATTTACATTTATGCATTTAGCTTTTATCCAAAGCGACTTCCAAGAGAGAGCTTTACAAAAGAGCATAGGTCACTGATCATAACAACGAGGTAGTCCCAAACATTGCTAGCAGACAAAACATGAAGCATACATTGTGAAAAAACTAAACAAGTGCCAAAGGGAAGACCCATAAGAGCATGCAGTTATACAAGTCTGTACCTTGTTCCAGATTTTGGGTGGAGGGAGTCGGCAGTCTCCCTAAAATTACTCTAGTGCGAGGAACATCCTGTTCCTCTTTACAGTACTTCTCATTTGCAATAGTGCTAAGAGGAGACAGGTTGGCCTGTCTCTTTGGAGCACTTAGCGAGTGTCGCCTTCAAAGTTGGATTGCTCGCTCTACCATCCTAAATCAGAGTGGTAGACACAGGAAAAGTTTGTCAGGTGCCCATTTTCTGGCATGGCGTCAGCATCAGCGTTTGTACAGGGCATGGCCTTTATCCATCTCGTAAGCTCATCTATTATCACATCAAACATTTTTTTTGTTTTTTTTGCCATGTCTATGAAATCCATGCAAAGATGTGTAAATGGACCTTTTGGTGGTGGGGCCTGGACTGGTTTTACTTGAATCCCCTTTTCCATATTGTGTCTTAAGCATATTGTACAGCTTCTCAGGTGGTTTTCACAGGTGGTCTCAACTGAAAGGGATAAACCATCGATCCACCCATCATCAACCGGTTATCTAGAGTTGGGTCAAGGTGGCAGCAGCTGTAGCAGAGGCCCCCAACCGTCCCTGCCACATTAACCAGCTCTGACTGGGGGACCCACAAGGCATTCCCAGGCCAGTGAGGAGATATATATAGATATAACCTCTTCCCAGCTGGACGTACCTGGGACATCCAGGGGGCATTCTTACCAGATGCCCACACCACCTCAACTGGCTCCTTTTGACGCTAAGGAGCAGTGGCTCTACTCCGAGCTCCTCACGAATGACTGAGCTCCTCACCTTATCTCTAAGGGGGTCTGCAGGGGTCAGATAGCTGAACAGTTAGGGAAACGGGCTTGTAACCAGAGGTTGTCGGTTCGATTCCCGGCTGTGCCAAAATGAGGTTGTGTCCTTGGGCAAGGCACTTCACCCTACTTGCCTCGGGAGTATTGTCCCATGTACTTACTGTACTTGACTGCAAGTAATCAAGGCTGTTGTATATATTGCGTTCAGCTAAAACTTAGTCTCAGGGGTAGAGCTGAAGGTACAGCAGTTACATAACTAGTTTAAACTGGTCAAAGAGTAGCTAGCCAGTGAGTCCGTTTCGGTGGCAGAGTACTCAGGGTAGTCTTTTGTTTAACAGTAATTGGGGGCATTGTATCTGCACATTAGCATATTTAAGGCGGCTAGCACTGCAGAGGCAGCCTCATCTGACAGCCTCGGCGCATGAAGACTCGGTTGAACAAAGACAAGAGAGTCTACCTGAGGGAGTCCACCGAGGAAGCCCGATGCAGCCGGATCACCTTCTTCTGATAAGCATCACCTTATTTATATTCTATTCTACCTAGAACTCATTCATAGCTAGCATGTGTTTCCTTAGCATTCCTGTTCATTATACTACCCGTAAACGTAGATACGTCACAAAGTATATACGGTCAACTTCTAACCTTTACTACCTATCCAGATCTTCTCCACCCGTCCTCTCTCTTTCTGTAGGGCTCTGGAACTGCCAATCTACTGTGAACAGGGCAGACTTCATCCCAGTGTTTGCAACCCAGGCTTCTCTTCATGCCCTTGCGCTGACAGAGACATGGATCCGCCCAGAGAACACTGCAACTCCAGCTGCTCTCTCCGTCAACCACTCCTTCACTCACTCACCCCGCTCAACCGAGCGGGGTGGTGGGACAGGTTTGCTTCTTTCCCCACATATTAAATACACATCCACACCACTCTTTGTTACTGCCAAATCATTTGAACACCATTATGTGAAAGTGGGTGAGTGCCGCAAAGAGATCGGAGGAGAGGTGTATTTCTTCCTTGTAACATGTTAATGTTAGCTGTAACTTCGTGAACCAATATTTCTATCTCCTGTTTGCTGAACCTTCTTTTTCTTTTCCTCAAATCACCCATGGTGGCAGTAACTTGGAGGTGATTTCTCTCGTCTTTTAATGGCGCGCTAATTAACACTAAAGGGCAGAGTAAGGTGCTGATTGCCCGACGAGGATCTGGTTTGATAAATACCATGCAAAATGCGGAAATACACTGTGCGCTATTTGCGGTTGGGCAAAGACGCAGATTAAGCTGCGGTCGCACTGTTAGTAAATGAGGCCCTAAATGTCGAAACTCTTTCTCTCCCCTGTCCGTTGCAGAGCTCTCTGACCTCATTCTCTCTCATCGCCCCACATCCTGTCCCCTTGATCCTGTCCCCTCCCATCTCTTTCAAACCATCTCCCCCTCCATCATAACCTCTCTTCTCCATGTCCTAAACTCCTCTCTTACCTCCGGCACCTTCCCCTCTGCCTTCAAACAGGCCAGAGTTACCCCTCTACTCAAAAAACCCTCCCTTAACCCTGCCGTTCTCCATAACTACAGACCGGTATCACTGTTACCCCTCTTTTCTAAAACAATTGAACGGGCTGTATCTAACCAACTGTCTAACTTTCTCAGAACAACTTGCTTGACCCCAACCAATCGGGCTTCAAGACCGGCCAATCCAAAGTGACTGCCCTCCTTTCAGTCACCACTGCCCTCCAGTCTGCCAGAGCGGCTTCGAGGTCATCCGTCATCATTCTGCTGGACCTTTCTGCAGCGTTTGATACGGTTAACCACCAGATTCTGCTCTACAGACTTTCTGAGATGGGCATCACTGGCACTGCACTCCAGTGGATCTCATCCTACCTGTCGGGAAGATCCTACCGGGTCTCCTGGGGAGGCAAACTGTCAGACCCTTGCCAGCTCTCCACTGGTGTCCCACAGGGCTCCGTCCTTGGACCCCTCCTCTTCTCTCTGTACACCACCTCACTTGGACCAATCATCACCTCCCAGGGCTTTTCCTACCACTGCTACGCTGACGACACGCATCTGTACCGTATCGTCCCCCCCGACCGATCCGGGGATCTCAGCTAGGATTGAGGCCTGCCTCGCAGACATCTCCGCCTGGATGACCAAGCGCCACCTCCAGCTGAACCTCGCCAAAACAGAACTTCTCATCATCCCGGCCAAACCCTCCATCTCCCACGACCTCTCAATCACCATGGGATCTGCGACGGTGACCCCTTCATCCTCTAACAGGAACCTTGGGGTGACAAGCTCTCCCTCACGGCCCACATTGCTGCAGTCTCCCAGTCGTGTAGATTCACCCTCAACATCCGGAAGATCTGAAGATACCTGTATGAGCACTCCACCCAGCTGCTTGTCTAAGCACTTGTCCTCTCCAAGTTGGACTACTGCAACTCGCTGCTCGCCAGTCTGCCAGCATGCGCAACCCGCCCTCTTCAGAAGATTCAGAACGCAGCGGCCCGTCTGGTCTACAATCTACCCAGATGCTCCCACGTTACCCCGCTCCTCATCTCCCTACACTGGCTACCCATCACGGCCCGCATCAGATTCAAGACCCTGGTACTGACCTTCCGAGCAGTGAACGGGACTGCACCCGACTACATCAAGTGTGTACAGCAGCCTTACACTCCCACCCGCAACATACAGTCTTCTTCAGACAACCGCCTGGTGGTCCCACCGCTCAAGACCGCCCGGTCCCAACACAAGCTCTTCTCCTGGCTTCCCAGTGGTGTAATCAACTCCCCACCTCCATCAGAGACACAGACTGTCTCTCCACCTTCAAGAGAAGGCTCAAGACGCACTTATTCCGGGAGTACAAAGGTACTAAGGAATCTTATTTTGTGTTTTTATTTTATTTTACTGTTGCTTGCTTTTCTACAGGTACACTTGCACTTAGTGATTCATGTTGTTTAATTGTAACTACATGCTCTTATGTTTCTTCCCTTTGACACTTATTTTTTGGTTGTTCACAATGTGTGCTTCTTGTTTTGGCAACCCGCAATGCTACGGGGCTATCTTGTTGTTATTATCGGTGACCTATGCACTTTGTAAAGCTCTCTCTTGGAAGTCGCTTTGGATAAAAGCGCCTGCTAAATGAATAAATGTAAATGTAATGTAAATTCGCTCTGGATAAGAGCGTCTACTAAATGTAAATCTAAGGGAGAAGCCAGCCACCCTGCTGGGAAAACACATTTTGGCCGCTTGTACTTGCAACCGAGTTCTTTTGGTCATGATCCAGCCTTCATGACCATAGGTGAGGGTAGGAACGAAAATTGTAATTTTTGCCTTCCGGCTCAGCTCTTTTCCTAACAACGGTGCGATAGAGCGAATGCAATACCGCCCCCGCTGCCCCAATTCTCTAGCCAACCTCCAGCTCCATTGTCTGCTCACTCGTGAACAAGACCTCGACGTACTTGAACTCCTTCACTTGGGGTAAGAACTCATTCCCTACCCGGAGTAAGTGCTCCATTGGTTTCCTACTGAGAACCATGGCCTCAGATTTAGAGGTGCTAATCCTCATCCCAGCTGCTTCACAATTGACTGCAAAACGATCCAGTGAGTGTTGAAGGTCATGGACCGATGACAGGAAGACCACAAAATCTGCAAAAAGCAGCAATGTAAATTCCCAGCCCACCGAACAGCACCACTTCCCCACCCTGACTACGCCTCGATATCCTCTCCATGAATATCAGGATTGGTAAAAAAGCGCAGCCCTAGCGGAGGCCAACCACCACATGGAACAAACTCGACTTTGTGCCAAGGACCGGGACCCTGTACTACCGAAGCACCTTCTACAGTATGGGTGACCCGGTTATATACGCCTTCTCCAGATCCACAAAGCACATGTAGACCGGATGAGCATACTCCCAGGCCCCCTCCAGGAACCTTGAGCTGGTCCGTCATACTCCCAGGCCCCCTCCAGGAACCTAGAGCTGGTCTGTTTTTCCACGGCCAGAACAGAACCTGCATTGTTCCTCTACAATCCGAGGTTCAACAATCATCTGAACCATCCTCTCCAGCACCTTAGAGTAAACTTTACCAGGTAGGCTGAGAAGTGTTATACCCCTGTAGGGGGAACCACTACCCCATTCTGCCACTCCTTAGGCGCTGTCCCAGACTTCCATGCAATGTTGAAGAAGCGGGTCATCCACCACACCCCCTCCAAATCAAAAGCTTTCAGCATTTCTGGTTGGATCTCATCATCCCTGGGGCTTTGCCACTGTGGAGTTGTCTACCTCATTGACCTTCTCCAGGGAAATTGAATCTGAATCCCCCAATCGGCCTCTGGCTCTGCCTCTATCATACAGGGTGTGGTGGGAGTTTTTCAAAGTGTTGCTTCCACCGCCCAATAACCTTGGATGGTTTTCCAGAAGTGCCTTGGTGCAGACCGAAAGTCCTTCTCCATGGCTTCTCTAAACTTCTCCCACACCCACTGTTTTGCCTCTCTCACAGCAGAGGCTGCAGCCCTTCTGGCCTGTCGGTACCTTGCAACTGCCACCGGAAACCTCCGGTACAACATATCCCGGAAGGCCTCTTTCTTCAGTCGGACGGCTTCCCTGACCACCAGTGTCCACTAAGGTGTTCGGGGGTTACTGCCCCTTGAGGCACCTAAGACCTTGAGACTGCAGCTCTCCATCATGGCTTCAGCAATCGAAGCTCCAGTTACAGTTTTTTTCAAATGCTTACACACAAATTCCTTACTTTTCACACAATTTCTGAAATCTGACACTCAAACACCAGAACCACACCTCAAATCTGCAAAACATACGCACATTTTTGGCCTTTGACTCAGTTTCCAATTTCATAAAACACTTTTTGCAAAACACGACACACAATTTTCCACGTAACACACAAAATTCAGCAAGCATCTTGATTTCATTTTTCAAACGCAACCAATAAAAATGCCACACTAATTCATCAGTGCCTCACACTAACTCCTCACATGTGCAAACACTCATTGCTTTACTCAACACTAACCAATCATGGCTTTAGAATAGGCCTAAAAATAGCCTAATTTGAGTTGATTGAGTGGTGGGTATAATTTGAACCTTTACTGTGAAAAGATTACAGTATATTGTTACATACCTGTTATGCACACATGTTCTAATGTACACCTAATAGCTGTTTCAGCACAACACATGGTGTACTATACACAAACATATATTTTAGCACCCATGCATCCATTGACTGCAGTGCACTGCATGATTGGTCACAGTCTGATGGATTACTGTATCATACTGTGCAACAGTACAGTGACTGTAAGAAGACATTCTGACAATATTGTAGAAAATAGTATATGTTACTGTATGCTACAGTTCATGGCACACACAGACACAACATTCCGTTATCACCTTTTTCAAAATTTGGTTTGGTTTCTGTCCTACTAGACTCTTTCTTTTAGATTGTGTAATACTGTATTCACAACCACAAATGCTTATAGTTAAAGAAATGTTTGGTTTCAATCTTGTTTTCGTGTTTACCATGAATTTATCATCATCTCTGCCATTTACTTTCAATCTTGAACAGAAAAGTACAAAGGAGCTCATGAAAGAAGAGCTTTAGGTTTGTATGTTGTAATATAATGGCAAAAGGTTTTGCAACATGAGACAAATGTGTGCTTTTGAGACGTGTTTGTGATATTGTGATTGCAGTGCTTCATTTTGCAAGAGAAGCAAGGCCTTTTGTATTGTGTGTGTGCAGTTGTTGCAAGTTTTGAAAAAAAGAGGACAAGAGGACACAAAAAATGTGTGTAAGCATTTGAAACTGTAATGCCCCCAACATTGCCTGAAAAGTTGAAGATTTCGTGGACAGGGGCCTCGTGAATGTTTCCAGTTCACCTGCAAAACTCGCTTGGGCTTACCAGGTCTGTCCAGAGTCTTCCCCCCATATGCGTAGGGACATGACCCTCTTGTCCACCGGGATAAACTCCAAAGTAGCGGCGATCAGCCGGGGGCTTGTTATCGGATGTTATAGCCAGCGTTGAACCCGTAACAGAAGCAGTAAGCAATGGAGATCGTAGCGCAGAGGGTAGCTATTATGGGCCCCCAGCCCGCCGCCGTGCAGGTCAGCAAAGGAAAGCCATTTCCAAACAGAGATTGTCGCACTGGGTGGTGGAGGCTATTAAGTGCACTTATGAGCTGTCAAGACTCTCTGCACCAACAACTGCGGTGGCCCATTCGACACGGGGTATTGCTACGTCGTGGGCTCTCCTGAAAGGAGTTCCATTGCATGAGATTTGCCAAGCAGTTTGCTGGGCTTCACCTTCGACCTTTGCCAGGTTTTACTCCTTAAATGTGACACCAGCTTGTCATTCGGGAATGCAGTTTTGAGTTCTAACTGAGTGTCCTACAGAGTTCCAGGTGGATGCTCTTGTGTATGGCGTGAAATTAGTGCCAGGAGAGCGAGCTCTGTACAAAACAATTTGTAATTTGCAAAAAAGATTTGTGTCTCTGTAGAAAATGATTTATGTACTTGCAAAAAAAAGCTCTCGCTCTCCTGGCACTAATTTCACGCCATACTTGTGTGCAGCATTCAGTAAAAGCCTGAAAGACATTTCTTTGTCCTGTCATTATTGAATCGGTGAAAGTATGCAGGAGTAGTTAAAGGACAAAGAACCTACGGAAGAACTAAGAAGTTGGAATAATAAAGAGAAACAGGAAACCAATAGAAAGCGCATTTCCTGTAGAAAATGCGTTAGAGTGCTGAAATATGTTTTTTTTTATTGCTGAAAATACAGAAATGAGAAAATACCCGCAAGCTGGAATGAATTTAAAAAATGTATGAGTCACACAAAAGAGGCAGTGTGGAAGCTGAACTGCATCATCTAACAAAGCTAAGAGCTTAAATAGTCTACAATGCAGGAGAAGCTGAAAGCTGAACTGTTAAACAGAAGAAAAAGTAGGCTAGCTAGTCTTAACAAGAATATTATAGTTTTAACAACTGAAATTATAGTTGGGACAGTAATAGAAATAGCAGATGTAGCCTACCATTGAGTGCGTTTACTCGGCTTTCTTAGTAGGATTCAATGTGTTGATGAAATGAAACCTGAAAACCTGTCCACACTCAACTAATCTTGATTGGATTAAGGTTAAGAAATAGGCTAATATAAATTGGCAGTGACATTATCAACAACTGTAAGCTATTTTGTAAGCTACTGGAAAAATTATTACATTTGTATACTATATCATATTCACATTTCGAAAAAGTTATACAGGCTTAACTTGTTCCGGGAGTACAACGGTACTTAGGAATGGTTTGCTTAATCCGATGTTAGTTTCCTCAAGGATCACACTGCAAAAAATAGTTAAATTGCCTTATATTTAGTATACAGTGCCCTCCAAAAGTATTGGAACAGTGAGGCCAATTCCTTTATTTTTGCTGTAGACTGAAAACATTTGGGCTTGACATCAAACGATGAATGTGAAACCAGAGATCAACGTTTCAGCTTTTATTTCCAGGTATTTACATCAGGATCTGATGCACAAATTAGAAAATATCACCTTTTTGTTCGAACCCACCCATTTGTCACGTGAGCAAAAGTATTGGAACATGTGACTGACAGGTGTGTTTTGTTGCCCAGGTGTGTCCTATTACATACATTATTCAATCAATAAATACCACTGAATGTCTACACTCAGGTTCAGATTGGGTAAGATAGGTTTTGTCTATGCAGACTGTATTCAGAGGTGAAAACAACATGAAAACCAGAGCGCTGTCTTTGGGTGAAAAACAAGCAATTGTGAGTCTTAGAGAAGATGGAAAATCAATCAGAGCCATTGCAGAAACATTGGCCATAGCCAGTACAACCATTTGGAATGTCCTGAAGAAGAAGAAAACTACTGGTGCATAAAGTAACAGACGTCGAACAGGTAGACCAAGGAAAACATCAGCAGTTGATGACAGAAACATTGTGAGAGCTGTAAAGAAAGACCCTAAAACAACTGTTAGTGAGATCAGCAACAACCTCCAGATGGCAGGAGTGAAGGTATCACTATCTACTGTTCGCAGAAGACTTCATGAACAAAAGTACAAGGGCTACACCAGAAGATGCAAACCACTCATTAGCAAGAAGAATAGGAAGGCCAGGCTGGAATTTGCCAAAAAGTACAGAGATGAACCTCAAAAATTCTGGGACAAAGTTTTATGGACTGATGAGACAAAGATTAACTTTTACCAAAGTGATGGAAAGGCTAAAGTTTGGAGAAAGAAAGGAACTGCTCATGATCCCAAACACACAAGCTCATCTGTGAAACACGGTGGAGGTAATGTCATGGCTTGGGCTTGCATGGCTTCTTCTGGGACGGGCTCATTAATCTTCATTGAGGATGTAACACATGATGGCAGCAGCAAAATGAACTCGGAAGTCTACAGAAACATTTTGTCTGCCAATTTAAGGAAAGATGCAACCAAACTGATTGGCAGAGCCTTCATCATGCAGCAAGATAACGACCCAAAACACACTGCCAAAACAACAAAGGAGTTCATCAGGGGCAAGAAATGGAAGGTATTAGACTGGCCAAGTCAATCTCCAGAATTAAACCCTATAGAGCATGCATTTTACCTGCTTAAGAGGAGACTGAAGGGAGGAACCCCACAAAACAAACAACAACTGAAAGAGGCTGCAGTGAAAGCCTGGGAAAGCATCAAAAAGGAAGAATGCAAAAGTTTGGTGACGTCAATGGGTCACAGACTTGCTGCAGTTATTGAAAGCAAAGGATTTGCAACTAAATATTAAGTCTTATTCACTTAAATATGTTTTAAGTATATCTGTTCCAATACTTTTGATCACATGACAAATGGGTGGATTCAAACAAAATGTGATATTTTCTTAGTTGTGCATCAGATCCTGATGTAAATACCTGGAAATAAAAGCTGAAACGTTGATCTCTGGTCTCACGTTCATTATTTGATGTCAAGCCCAAATGTTTTCAGTCTACAGCAAAAATAAAGGAATTCGCCTCACTGTTCCAATACTTTTGGAGGGCACTGTATTTACCTCGTCACACTCATTTTTGGGTTTATTTACTCATTAAGGATGAAGATATTTGACTTGTTTCAAGAAAAATCTTCTTGACTTACCTTACTTAGGTAATAAAACTTGTTTTAAGCAGATTTATCTAAATTACCGTGTAAAAATTCTGTAGCCATATCAACAGCTATACCTTAAGCACATTTTACTTGTTTCTAGACTCACTAAAACTTGATTTAAGAATGGAGGCCAACTAACTAAGATAACATGTAAGAATTAAGGGCAAACAGAGAATGAGAGCCTTGCAAACTCTGTGGATTGCCTTTCTCCTGTGCACATAAACCTGCATCTGAGTAACCTGAGTAATTTCAATGACTTTACTGTGGTCTGCAAGAGATTTACAAATATTCTTGTAGTTTAATTTTGAAGCCCATTTAGTTAAAAACCTGTGTTTAGACTTGAATCTCATACTCATGTTAGGGGGTCCAGAGCCGCAATTTGTGAAGCGAAATGGACCATATAATGTTGCTTTGGTGTAACATTGTTGTCAGGGAAAAGCTGCCTGAATTGTTTAAGGTGATTCTCTATCATTTCTTCAAGTTTGTTTAGTTTCCCTAAATAGAATAGGAGCAAAAAGGATATGAGATATCTAAATTAAATCCCTGATGAACTGCATGTGTACATTGTCCTTGATAGCATTGAGAATATAAGGAAATATCTTATAAGTATCAGCATCTGTCCAGAAGACTGTTTAAGTTTGTTGTCAAGTTCGTTCATTTTCTCAAAATCTATTCATTACAATTCCTTAGAATGAGCATAAGTCTATTAATTCCTAAATATATTTAACATAATCAATGAAAATATACTATATTGTTATAAATATGGCTAGCTGTGCAACAAGCAAGATTCAAAACTCGTATGAGATTGGTTTACATGCAATTTTCAGGAAGTGAAATTGTTTCGAGGTGGAAATCACGTCAGATTTTGCGCTTTCCCGACCGTTTCTCTTCTCCACCTTTTCACCTCAGCAGCACTGCCTCTCAGGATCGTGACTTTTGCTCTGTAACGGTAAACTATCTGCAGTCATCCAATTTAGCTGCTCGTAATCTCTGTGCATACTTATGTTTTACTTGTGCCGTCAACACCGTACTTAACTGATTTGAATAATCAAATCCAGTAATTCCGTCATGATTGAAAACATCTTCTAGTAGTTTGATAGCTAGCTAAATCTCATATGGTCGATGCCTCAGCTAGGGTGGCTAATTTGCGGCTGGCGTCGGTGAAATAGGAACATAGAGTATTTTGCCTCAGCTAAAGATTCGTAGCAAGTACTGTTCAAATTATACATACAAATGTGTAGGTTTTTGCCAGCTCCAAATTTAGGATGAACTATTAGCTAACTCTGCTGTGGGTCAGCGCAATGCTATTTTGATAGGTAAGTATTAACATTGGAGTGAACTAGTGTTGCACAGTAAACCTGTACTAAAAGAGACACTCATAGCTTCAGTGTTCCCGTGCATACATAAGAGACAATCACTGCAAAAGACCTGCAGTTGTGGTGCAGACAGGAGAACCTAGCAGAACGCCATCTCCGTAGCACTCCATCCAGTCCAGAACCCGGGGTCCTGAAGTCATGACTCTTACGATAGTCAAACGATGCGATGTTAATATACCTCTCTGATCTAACGAGTCTGGCTAACTGTCGTGACCTCTCAGGTGGCTGTGGCTGCGATGGAGAGCTGGAGAGATGGTTGTTCTGCTAGGTTCTCCTGTCTCTGCACAGGAATTGCAGATCTTTTGCAGTGATTGTTGATGAGCCTAATGACGAATCATGGTCAGAATTATGATGGCCCATGCTACACCCCATCACCAGATATGCAGTACATAGATACATCTATATCTCAATATAGACGGTATTACATTGTTCAAAAATGTTGATCTTCCCATGGCACATTGTTAAGTTTATAGTCATGAATCACTGCAAAATTGCTATAGTTATAAGTATAAATTGCTATAGCTGTAAGTCCTTGGAGACTTGCTGCATGAGAAGGATGCAACTTTAGCCTTTAAATGGTCCAAAGCCGACTGGGATGCCTTTATTGGCTAGATAACATATAGATGACCATATAGATCACCTTGGCTAGATAACCATGTTTCATGTCATTGACCTTTTTTGTTTTTGAGTCTGCAAAGTTTGTTATAATGTTTTTATTTTAGTATACCATATTTTCTGATTTGAGCAAATAAACAAAATATTTCCGTGTTGAAATCAAACTTTTGAGTTGTCATTACTAATAAGTGTGTTTTAGTGAAAATCTATCTCAGTACTAATACAGATTAGTTAATTGTAATATTTAGCTACAGAGATTCAGTGCACTGATCATGTTAAGCAAAGACAACTACAATGTTTTAAGTTTTGCAAGGGGAGGGGCTCGGAATTCTGCCCTGCAAGTATGAATGGTGGAAGTATGATTTGATGGCTGCTAGGAACAGGATAATTTCTCTTAACAAGTCTTCCTTATATAAGAATTATCTACTTATTATGAGATTCTCAATGTACTTAAAACAAGAATTGTTCATCCTCTCTCGACTTATTTTGAGCAAATTTGCCTTAACCTGGTTTGTACCCAAGTTCTTATTTACTGAAAAAATATATATATATTAGTGCTGTCAGTTTAACGCGTTATTAACGGCGTTAACGCAAACCCAAATTAACGGCGTCAAGTTTTTATCGCGCGATTAACGCTCTTTTTGGCCTAGCAAACTTTGTAGTTTTTTTTCACATGCTGTTGCAACAACTACCGAAGTTAGAAAAACTACAACACCACACCGGATCTAGCTAGACCGGAAACAAAAAAACAGGCACACCACACACTTGTTTGGCTTGCGATCCGGCTAAAGCGTAGTAGCAGAGCCCGTTTACGGATATGAGACATTCTCTGGTAGTAGGTTAACTTTACGTTTTGAGTGGATGGCGAGCGCGAGACGCCGAAATGGATGCCAATAAGATTCTGAATGGAAAGTTTACTTTTAAAAAGTTGCCAAATGGTTCCATTGACAAGACCAAAGTGATCTGTGTGTTTTGTCGTTGTAAAATGAGCTATCATTGCAGCACGTCCAGTCTGAAATACCACTTGATGGCCAAGCACACAGATGATGCAAATTCTCCGCCCCCTCGTCAAAGCCAGGCGATTGCAATGTTGTTTTCAATAACAAAAAATATTTGCACAAAGTAATCCGAACCACTTTTCTATGTTGATAAGAGCATTAAAATTTGAAAAAAGAATGGGACAAAAAGAGATCAAGGGACATTTAGAATAGATAGAAATAGAAATGTGCGATTAATTGTGATTAATCGCGAGTTAACTATGACATTAATGCGATTAATCGCGATTAAATATTTTAATCATTTGACAGCACTAATATATATATCTTAAAACGAGTCAAAAAATCTTAACAAGAATGCTCAAAACAAGTGGTCCAGGCCTTTATTAAGATTTTGAGCAGTCTTATTTTCTGGATTTCTTTTTCTTGTTTCAAGAAATCTTTTTCTTATTTCAAGAAATCTTAACAAGTGTGATTATCTTGCTGCACTGGCAGATAATTTTGCTTGTTAAAAGAACATTTAGCTAATTATTGTTTTTTTTTTTGTTTTTTTTTTTGAAGTCATTTTTTGCAGTGCACAATGACTCTTTGTTTAGAGACTTGTTGCTCTTGTGGTTAGTGGTAACTGATTCGAAATGTTTTACTCGCTGTGATATATTGTTTTATTGTTGCTTGTTTTTCCACAGGTACACTTGCACTTAAAGCGGTTCATGTTGTTTAATTGTAACTTGTTTAAAGGGGCAATTGACTGCAAAACCGATTTTACCTTGTCATTGTTGAAAAACGACAGTTCGGAGGGTAAACTGAACATACCGTGAATATCAAAGTCTATTGACACCTCTTTCCTATTCAAATCTCAAAAAGAAAAAATTTGGCTGTAAAACGCTAGCTTTTCAACAAAGCCACCGGTCCTACGTAGGACCGGTGATCGCCCTCTTATTGGCTCTGGTCTGTATCTTTGTCACGCCCCAGAATTTACATCCAGACCAGCCAGGGCGATACTAGTTTAGCTGCGCGCTGCTCTGTGTAGGCTACTTATAAGGAATTACAAAGAAGAACGTTTTGAATTATAACAAGGATATTGATTATGGACCACGGTCGTAAATGCTGTGTTCCAGGCTGTACAGGGAAGGCTAACACTTACAGTCTTCCCAAGGAGCCAAACATTCAACAGGCATGGCTGCTGTTGTCTATGAGAAGATCCAGGCGAAGTTCGACACTCAATCATTCATTTGCTCTGAACATTTCACCCAAGACAGTTTTGACAACCTTGGACAATTTCAAGCAGGATATGCTAGGAAGCTGAACCTGGAAAGAGGTGCTGTTCCAACCGTATGCTCATTGCAACCGCAAGCTATAAGGACAGTAAGATGTTGTGCTAACAGTTATTAGCAATGCTAACGTTTCCTGTATATAGCATACCAGGTAGAATGCTAAATACGTTTCTACACACATCAAATGACTCTAGCTAGACTAGCTGTAGTCGGCATTAGAAGGGAAGCTTCCGAAAAATAGCCAGAAAACGAACTGCAGTCTGGCTTATTGCTAACGCCTGTCTAGATAATCTATTTGAAAGAACTGGAGAAAGGCAGGTTTTAGATACAGGATACATTAGCATTGCTAGTAACTGTTACTAGTAACACCTAGACTGTAGGCATGTAAACAAGTTTAGCTTGCTAGTTAACGCAAGAGCATGTGATAATTTAGCCTAGTTTATTGGCAATGGGGCTAACGTTGATTCATGTTCCTGACTGTGTTTCATTCAAATAAATAACCTGTGTAATGAAAATCTACAATTCACGATGCATGTTTGTCCAGATCTTTGTCATGTTATTTTACAGCAAGATATCTAGAGCTAGCCTAGCTAGCTAACTGAAGCCGAGTAGAATCACGATTGCAACAACGTTTGGTTGCTAAGCTGTAGCCTAATGTTCTACCCACCTAAGTCAATCCAGATTGCTTCAACAACAGAAGTGGAAACAAGTAATGTTATCATTTCAAATGTTATATAGTCAATCTGTTGAAAACAGTGTTGTGTAGACACAATAGATTTATTGATTTTTTTTATTTTATTTCAAGTCTCCAACTTCAGTGTTTCAGCGAGTGCTGCTGTTGGCCGTGTTGCGTTTTTGCTCCCAGCTTCACTCGTTGATAACCAACCAATCAGCGCGCAGCTTATCTAAATATTAATGAGCATACCATAAAAGGAGAAAAGCTAGTGTTTTTTCCCGGGAACATTTCAGACGATCTGTAAGAGGCCATAGAACAGCACCCGGGCCATTTTCAACCCAACCAATGTTACATACCCTATTCGGAGACCTTAAGGAACAGTGTGAAATACCCCAAAAAAACAGTCAATTGCCCCTTTAAATACATGCTCTTATGGTTCTAACCTTTGGCACATATTTTGATTGTTCACAATGTGTGCTTCATGTTTTGGCTACTCGCAATCTTGTTGTTATTATCAGTGACCTATGCACTTTGTAACGCTCTCTCTTGGAAGTCGCTTTGGATTAAAGCGTCTATGGCAGGCCGTTTTAACATTTATTTCTATAAACATACTAGTCACTATTTTAAAGTTACTAGTACTTATTCTTTAGTTACTAGTAACTAATCCAATAGTTACTAGTATCTATTCCCGTTTTACTAGTAACTTTCATTAGATACTAGTAACTATTCTTTAGTTACTAGTAACTATTCAGACATATCCCGAAACCAATAAGTACTAGTAACTATTGCCAACAAGATATCTTGTTAACATGCAAATTAGCTTTAGAAGATATCTAGTTAACATGCAAATTAGCTTCTGAAGATATCTAGTTAACATGCAAATTAGCTTCTGAAGATATCTAGTTAACATGCAAATTAGTTGCTGAAGACCACACCTCACAGAAGACAGCACTACAGAGAAAATATCGACGAACTGATTTGAGAAATGGCACACCTATGTGTAATTGAAGAAATAGGACGAAATTGCAGAGCAATAGAAAGAGCTTTCCAACAAGCTAACATAAGCCACGCACAAGTGATGCCGATTGAGTCATCACTTGTGAATTTAAGAAGACTGGACGGTATTTTATCGGTGGAGACAATGCAAGAACTTGTTGCTAGCCTTGAAGAACTCCGAGCTCTCATCACCACCACACACGCGATG
Organism: Hypomesus transpacificus; assembly: GCF_021917145.1. Lineage (NCBI taxonomy): Eukaryota > Metazoa > Chordata > Actinopteri > Osmeriformes > Osmeridae > Hypomesus > Hypomesus transpacificus. The sequence continues at coordinate 106,966 of NW_025813759.1, read as the reverse complement.
TCAGGAGAGCACAGCGAAGACGCCTTTTCATATGGGGGGTGACAAGTGCCCTCACACACACAAACAGCATGCACTTTATACTAGCATTGCCCACACGGTGCGTGTCGTCTCAGCCTTTTTATCATTGGTTCCCAATGGGAGTGATGGCGGCGATGTGGCGACGTAGTACGTGAGGGAACTTTGATAGCGGCGACGTATACGGCAACGTTACCTTTGTAAACGTTGCATTAGTGCGTGTGACGTGTATGGTGAGCGGAAAGGGACATGGATTATGGCGAGCGGAAAGGGACATTCCTAGGTTTACCAGGAGAAGGAGCAGCCTAACCATACGTCGCCGCTAGGATTTTTTGAATGGAAGTGAATGGGACTGCAAACGAGAGACTGGCGGCGACGTGGCGGCGACGGCATGTAAGGAACGTCTTCCGGCGGCGGCGTCGCGGCGACGCATGTTCGAAAGTATACAAAATACTTACGCCTACTAAGTATGTCTGAGATAAGTACGTCGTCACTAAGCCGTCGTCGTCAAACAACACACCTACTAAGTAGCTACATCGCCGCCGTCACTGACTTGTTTTTTCAAACCTTATTGAGTGAAATAAAGTCGCAAGGCTACATGTTTAATATGAAAAAAAATGTTTATTGAGAGCTATAGTGTAAGAGTAGCCAACTGTGCACAGTCTGTAGCATAGAGGATTTTACAACAGGTGCAGGAGGTGCTTTTGCACCCAATACTGTTGGGATGAAAAAAATTCATTTTCAAATTAATGTACACAAACGATTAAAGGTTTTTAGAACATGTTAAAGTGATGTCAGAGTTGTTAAAGTGATGTCAGAGTTGTATGTTCTATCATGGTTTGTTGTACTCTAATGATTAATTATACATTAAGATCCAGTATTCATTTTGAGCATGTTTTAAAACCTAGAATCGCCTCTAGCCTGTAGTATGCTAATTGTTTGTAGGCTATTCACATTTGGAACATTTTGACATTTAATAATTAAACATTGATATGTGGATATAATCATTTTAACCTTTCAAAGTGCCAATACACACATCTGTATAAGCCCGGCATGAGGTGTGTAGCCAACCAGTGCTTGTTTAAAGCTGTCATAACCGGGTTCATATATGAAGGAAGAATAGATAGATACGTAGGCACTTCAGGCAGTGAAAACAGAAAGGCACAGAAAATAAGGATAACAGTGTATTTATTCAATAAAAAGGGCTTACAAAGAAACAGTTGGATGTGAGGGTCATGTAAATTAGTAGTGTAGGGGGAGTGGATGTGGGATTAGTGCAAGTGTAGAGAATCATTACAAACTAAAAAGCAAACAGTGATGATGTTCCTGCTAGTAATAGAGAGACCAAGCATATTAGGGCACAGCTTATTAAGAACCGAGGCACAGATCACAGGTGTACCCTTGCAGCAATCACAGCTCCTCTACCTGCCTGCCATCCTGCAACAGAAACAAAGACACAGAAACAGACAGGGAGAAGAGAACCAAACAATGCTCAGACTAACAATCTAACATGGTTTATGCCATCATCAGAACAGGCATAACCTCCCGATTACTACAAGTCATTCAGGTAATTGTAATGTCCTATTGACATCTGTGAACATATGCTTTCTCAAGTAGTATTTAGCCAACTGAAGAAGCTGTGCTTTCACTGAACCACAACCTAGAATAGTCTAGGTGACCACAATACAGTGTATTTGGTGCTTGTAAAGTTTGCATTCATTACAATTGTTATATTGCTTGTATTTGGTTATTTTCCAACATGTGGCAACAGTATAGTCTAGTTGTATTGAGTTTGTTTGATGTGTTTGCTAACTTGGTGGTTCTAATAAATTACTAATGAATGTAGCCTATTGCTAATGGAGTTTTAATTGATAATTTTGCCTTCTGACTACACTTTTCTGCTTAGCTCTGGTGTAGAAGTGCAAGACAGCAAATTAAACATATTCAGACCATCAGTGAAGGTTTTCATTTTTTGTGTGGACGCTACACTAACAGAACCTAGCACACTGTTATAACAGGATACCAAAGTTTATTTGTCACTAGCCTATTGATATTGCTTTAAACATGATTCTATACCATTAACTTCACAACTTACAGGGTTAATACTGAAGATGTATTAGATAGTACCCAATTGCTTTGAAAGTACCAAGTCAATGAAGTGAATCACCAAGTACAAGTTCAAGATAAATTCAACGTATTTATTATAGATCTATAAAGTGCAGGTGTCTGCACCTTTAGTACTGGTGTCTTCCAGGTCCTCAGCTCTCTCAATACCTAGATATGTTTCTGTAACTTTTTTATTTACTGGGGAAAAAAAGGCTGCAATGTCCCTTCCATAGTTCATGATGACTTCTAGAAGAAGAAAAACAATGTAATGTGTAAAATGACTAGTGAGTGTGTCGACAATGTATCAATATACATATCAATGTGCATTCAGAAGGCAACAGGGGGAAAAGACTGAAGGATGGGTGGTAACAGTCTCTTAGGATCCTGCCAGCTTTCCTGAGGCATCGTGTGTGGTAGGTGTCCTTTAGGGCAGGGAGCATCCTGCCAATGATTAACTTAGCAGGCCGGACCACACTTCATGGGGCCTTGCGAGTGAGTCCCATCAAGCAGAGACTGTCTCCAGATTTTAGAATGAGAGGTGGGGACAGGGTGACACCCAGCCTTACAAGCTCTATAAATGATGATGGTGTCCAACCATCAATGTGCTTTGTAGGTGAGATGAAGGATTTTTTATTAGATTCTGTATTTACAGGGAGGCAGTTGAGAGAAGCAATTAATGGAAGAAATATGATCTCTCTTCCTAGTTAGATTTACATGTTTAGCAAAATATTAGCCTAATCGTTTATACAGGTCTATCTTATTATAAGGCCTTGGCTATAAATCAGTTATTCTACTTAGTCCATAGATGTAAAGTGAAGAAAACTTAAGGCCAACTCTTAATGATCTGGCAGGCTAGTTAGGAGGCCTATCTAGTAATAGATAGAGTAGGCTGTTACTTTCATATGGGCTTCTCCCGCCATCCACTCTTGGAACTGGAGTCCCAATGTTTCTAGTAATAGCACTACAATAGACATTCTCAACCAGTATTTTATCCACTGCCTGTTTTGTCCTTCTTAAGTTGTTAAATTGAATAGGCTAAACATCAACATGTAACATCAAGTATAGCCTAGACATTCCAAACGAATTAGGTTTCAATTTTACGTATGCCTAGGCTACTTGGACCGTGTCCTGGCAATACATATAGAACATTATGTTACATGTTTTGCCAGGATAAATGGGCTAGACCATTGAATGTTCATGATGTTCCTGTGTGTTTATTCCTTTGACTGAGTACAACAACGCGATCAGTCAACCGACTATTAAATGTTTTTAATGTTGGGCTACGACTAGTCATCTTCTGACAATGCCTTTGCTTCGTGGAATTCACTTACTCGATGAGTAAGTGAATTCCTACACCTGGGGTTTTAAACTCTTAAACTACAAGTCCGGAGCCTGCTGGTTTTCTGTTCTACCTCATCAGATCACAGCTTTGCAATGAAAAAATGGATTGCCACTGTCTTCGAAGGCCAGAGTGAAATAGGGATGTCCCTTCACTATGCATATTTTGTCATTTGAACAGGAGTTGTGTGTCCATAGTTTTTGTCAATGGGCATGCGCCGCTCCGGCTTTGATAGAAATTATGCATTTTAGGCTGTGATTTTGTATGTAAACACTGCATAGTGTAAGGAACCATCCCATATCATTTTTTGGGGTTTCTTGATCAGAAATATCAGAAATTCAGCATTTATAAGCTGGTCAGCTGGAAAGAGAAACTAGTTTGTTTCTTCTCAAATTCTACAAATGGCACCATTAAAGATGTATTGTATATAACTGCAAAGTACAAATTTTGTTGACCAATAGTTTTTCCTTTACAGGTGGGGCTTGGTTGTTCATGGAGCCATAGATGGATACTCACACCTAGTAACATACCTAAACTGTAATACAAACAACAAAGCTGTCACTGTACTTACACAGTTCTTGAAGGCAACATGCCTGTATGGACTCCCATCCAGAGTTCGATCTGATCATGGTGGGGAAAACACAAGTAGCATTGTTCATGAATATTGTCCAGAGTGTAGAGCGCAGTAGTCACATAACAGGGGAATCAGTCCACAACCAGAGGATAGAGCGCCTCTGGAGAGACGTGTTTCTGCAAGTTCTACACTACTTCTACAATGAATTCTACAGCCTAGAGGATGCTGCCATACTAGATCCATAAAATGACATCCACAAGCTATCACTACACCTGACCTATCTACCAGAAATTCAACGTAGGTTGAGCATGTTTAGAGAGGCCTGGAATCAGCACAGTCTCAGGACAGAAAACAACCGAACACCCTCACAGATCTGGACAGAGGGCATGCTGACCAACAGAGGCAGACAGCACTCCCATCAACAACGTATTTGGTGATGACCCATATAGGGAGGACAGTTTAGAGGCCCTTCTGGCACAACATGGCATCAACAACTTTCCAATCGACATGAACAGTTCCCAGCTGTAGTTGTCCAACAACTCAATGTAAACCTTAACCACCAACAACAGCAAGACGTTTCGAGGGCCATAGAGGGAATTGTGGACTTGAAAGTGAAATACCAAACATGCTGCACTGAAATTTCTAAGTTGAATGAGCCAGCCAGGGGACTGCCTTGAATCACATGACTAATGCATGTCTATGCTCTCTTTAGATTTGCCTTGCAATGTGCTTGATTCATAGATCTAGGTGATGTTATAGTAACAGAAAGACTTTTATTGTACAACCCTTCCGTCACATTTATTTGAACATTTTTGTACAATTGTAAATTACTTTTAAGAGGTTCAGAAAAAAAAAAGCTTGGTTTGAATTTGTGAAATAAAGATGAACAGTACCAAAAAACAAAAAGCCAATTGACAGTTTCCTTATACCATTTCATTCTAAGCCCTACTCTTGACCAAAGCCCTGTGTATTGCAAATACCAAAGTCAATATTGTACTTAAAGGCAGTGTAATCCTTGTGCAAAGGTAGACACAAGCAGTTCACACATGTGTTTGCCGTTGGAAACTTCGCCCTCTGTTGAGTGTCCCCAGGTAAAAGACTGTCAGCGTGCAGGAACTCGATGGATGGTTCCGGCTTCAAGCCAATGGCAGGTAGCGCACTGCATCCGGTCGCAAAAATTAGAATTTTCTCCAACGAGCAGGGGGAGTTACCTTCTGTAAAGAAAGAAATATGTGTTTTAAGGAAGCGAATAAAGTGATCTTGTCAGCCCAAATGTTTAGTTTTTTTTATTCTAGTTATTACTGAACATGGTAATACAGGGACAATAACCAATTTCTGAAAATGCACATTATTAATTTTTCCATAATATGCATTATTTTCAAGTTGATGTCGATTTAGCCGTTTTATTGTCGTCTATAGTTTGTATGACCGTATTGTTCGCACTATCAGGCGCACTATCAATGAATGGTCCATTTTCGATCTTTTTCATATATAAAGCGCTCTGGATTATAAAGCTCAGTTTTTTTTTATTAAAGGCTTTTAAGTGTGCCTTACAGTCAGGAAAATACAGCAGTCAAATTTGTATTTTTCAACCACTGGTTCCAATATACTAGTTCCTACCATTTACACAGTTTATATATTTTCTTTTTTTTGGGGGGGGGGGGGGGGGGGTTCAAAAGATTAGTGCAGGTTTAAGTGGTGTTCAGAATCATGCACTAGAGTATTAAGTTAAGCGTCAGCGAGCTGTAGTCTGTCTAACTCGTCACAGTGGCCGGGGTTTGGATCATGTATGTGACATTCAAGCTATGCACGGGCAGGCCCAACTTGCCTGGTAAAATTATGGTAAACTAAATAAAAAGCAAACTGATCCATTACTTGCCCTCTAAATCTAGAAGGTAGTCTCTCCAAAAGCCCACAGCAATGTTTTCCTGTACTCGTCTGTTACTTCCTGCACTGGAAAACAGATGACAAACAGGTGATCGAGACCATCTGAGCTAAGGGTCTGTGGTGGGCTGCAGAAGAGAGGACGAAAGGCTTCTGGCTGTTTGACAACCTCCTCCAACAATCCCAATGTCCTCAGGCCTTCCTTGAACCTTGAAGAATTAAAAGTGGATAGATCCAGCAGGTGAGTCAGCTCAAGCCTGAATTGTCACATTATAAAATGTAGCATTGAAAAGCAAACTAAAATTGTGTACTGTAAGAACAGAACTTAAACATTTCACGTTGTGTTACTGTGTAACCAGGCAGGCACTGCATAGTGCAGGGAATCATTATCCCGTATAAATATCTTTCATCGGATAAAAAATTAAATTTACAGCATTTGTACGCTGGTTGCTTTACAATGAATGTTAGTTCCAATGTTAGAGCTCAAATCGACAAACAGCACTTTTAAACATTTTAAAACAATGCTAATTTATACCGTTCGAGTGGACCATGGAGTCGGTTTACGACTTGGAACTGGAGGATGTCCTGCAAAAGCAGATCTTTGTCCTCCAGACATTTTACAGCTCGTAGGCAGCCTGCATTAGACAGGTAGTTACTGTGACAGGACACAACTGAAAGCAACTCCTCCATGGACTTGGCCTCTGATACCTGGCAAAATCAGATACTTTAGCACGAATAGGTCAGGTAAAAAATAAATGAAATTACCTGTACGATTTTAGCTCGCAAGTCAAAGTCGTGCTCATCATTGATGGTAGGTGAGACGTTATCTTTCACAATACAATCAAATAAAGTGGGAGAAAAGAATCCCGGTGATGGCCCCCCATGAACCATACTGACTGATATAGCCTTCCCCATGATATAGTACTTGTCTTCTCTGACAGCTGAAGAGTAAAATTGACATGATAACATTACTCCAAAGTAGTCTTACATGTAATAGCCAATTAGCCATGTTATGAAAATTACTTTATTTTATACAAAACTTCCATGGCAACCATTCTATCTTTTGCCAGTGCTACTGAAATGAAAACGTTAACTGAACATGTAGACAAAAGGGCTCACCAATCGAGTCAAGAGCAAGGTTTTTTTGTCCATCTGGACCTGCCAGCATCGGGGAGCGCTCAATTTCTTCCATCATTAGACTTAAAAGCTCTCGTCTTGGACCTCCCAAATCTACTCCTTCCTCAACATGTCCAGTTTCAGAGAACTTAACAGAAATTCTCTTAAATGGATTGTACGATTTCCGGTTGAATGCTCTAAATGCACCATCTAGTACGTTGTTTCGATTAATGTTGAATCTGCAGCTCAAGTTGTAGTTAATATTTTTCCCAAGTTCCAAAAGAATCTCTGTGCATCTGCAAACATTTTAATATTGTAAATTCAGTAAAGTCCCCCCCCCCCCCCCCCCCCCCCCCCCCCAAATGCATTCAAAGTCACATGCCAAAATCTATATTTCATCTAGAAACAACTGACCATAGACTGGAAACGTTACAACAAAATATGTACAACTCACTGAATTTTGATGTTATCAGTTAGCTGCATCTCATCTGGCTCTGACATATCAGTCTCTGGCATGTAGATTTCCTCTGCAGGTCCACACTGTGTAGGCCCAAAATCACTTTGGACAACCTCCATCAAATCAGGCACTTTAGCAGAAACTCAGTTTTGCTGCTGGTAAATGGTCTTCAGAAAGTGATAAGTTGTAAATACACAAAGATAACAGATTACATCTATAAGCATTTATGTATGGGCTCTTATTCGAAAATGAAAGACTTGTAGATTACATTGATTTCGGAGCAAAAACAAACTTAACACCTTTGTAAATCTTGACTTTCAAAAAGTACATTTTAATTCAAATGTTATCTAATTTAGTTCAATCCACAACAATGTTAACCAAATCACACTTTCAAATTGGTAAATGAGCTTTGAGGTCTAGCATGCAATGCATTAAACATGCGTTGAATGAAGTTGTAACTGCTGCTTTAATACCAAAAGGTACGTTACACATGCGTCATTGCAAATCCTGTGTTCAAATTTATTTCACAGTAACATAAATGAGGCTGTCCAAAACACAAGTGATAAATACCCACCCCACTACTTTTATTATATTATTCACCTGCACTTCCTCCATGTCCATCCATCGAACATGGAGGTTCAATGGAGAGGTGATGTTGTGGTCCAGAAGAGTCCCAGACACTATGTTGATGATAGTGGTGCCAGACGTAGTTTCTCTGATGTCAAAATACTCAGTGGCTGAGGCATGAGATCCAACAAAGTAAAACAAGGCCTGAAATAAAAAATATGTACTTATTTACTACCCGGAAAATATCAGTACAATGACAATCAAGGTTTATGACTGCCGTTTTTACCTGAAATCCTTGCTGTGCTTATAGATTTGAAATATATAAAACTATTGTTTAAACCAAAAAAATACAATTGCACTATATGCAAAATGTGGGTAACATAGTACCATATTTACAGTATAGTCAGTAGCAGGTAACGCAGTCTCATTTACACACCAGTGGAGGGCGAGTAGTAAAATGTTAAGGTTTTTAGTTTCCAGAGTTACGAGGCCTGCTTGCAGGCACCAGTAGATGGTCAATTTAGACAAGGACAAACCATGTATATGTAGGGATGAGGAAATTGATATGATATTACATAATGTCATCATGTGTTCAGAGGTTTAATTAGGTAACCTCATACAGTGCGGAATGCTAAGCACTCAATTGAATGATTTTGCCTTCTGTCAAAACAGCCTTTTCTTTGAAAAGCCGTTTTCATATTGGAGATGCAAAACCTTACAGATCGACATGCTTCAGATGGGTCATGGTTTTAGGTTGGAAAATCCTAAATTTGACAAATCCAGAAGAATCACAAAAAAATATAGCAAATTAAGCATTTATACATCTGTACATTCAACAATGTTTACCTGCATAGTATCAGATGTATGGAACCGTCTGACTTTCAGAGGTATGCCACCAGCAGGTTCCTCAGTTGTCCTTATCAGTCTCTCATCTATTGTCTGACAGTGAGTATGTAACAGGTTGAAAATGTGCCTTCTACTGAATAGATGCTTACAGAGATGATATAGTACCTTCAAACGCCTCTCCTCGTAGTCGCAGACCGCTCGTCTGCTCTGATCCTGTCATCAAATAAAAACCATCAGCTTCAGAAATTTTAATCGCCATGAAAGTTTGCACAGACAAGGAATTGATGTTGGCAGGAAGGTGCATACATATAGGAATACATAAGTGGGGTTAAGTTTAAACAAATTTAAGGTACAAAGCCAACCTAAAACCAACTACTACGGGGAAAGCTATGGAAAATAAATTATAATGTATATAGTTAATACACAATATAAAAGGTCCTGGGGACTGGAGGTGCAGCTGTTGGTTTTGAAGGAGAAGAGCAGAGGGGAAAGGCAAATACCTACAGTTAAATGTTAAAAAAAACATACCTTTTCTTGGTCAGCTCTGAATGACAGACTGTATTCAATGTCTTGTTGCTGCCGAACAGTCCTCCACTCCTGTTAAGACAATTATTAAAACCAGGAAGCAAATGCTACAACACTTTTTTATAACACAATTGTTTAAATGACAATAGTTAACAATTAATTGAAATTGCTTGGGTTTTAATTCAAGTTGTACATTACTACAACAAACCAGAGTCAAGGATAGAGACAACAATGAGTCATATAAAAAAAAAGAAGAAAACCTTGACACAGCAGATAAATGTATTTGGATAGGTCCTCCAATGTAAAGTTAGGAAAGAACAAGTTACCTCTACATCATGTGGTGTTTCAGGTATAGGCAGTACAACCAGTCCTGGACTTTGAGCTCTCTCAAGGTGTTCTACAGTCTCAGTGCTGGTCGGATGTATACTCTGATGATGACTGGACGAGTCAGAGGTGTACCCCTGCAATTCAGAAAAGCAAAGAGGACATGTGGTTACGCATTTGCTCTGATCCTCCAACCCCCCTTGTGTTCATATAAATAGTCACTGATGAAATCCAGTCCAATAGTGAAGAATTAAGACAGCGAGTTACCTACCTCTACATCATTTATTATCGCAGGTACAGTGAGGACTTCTGCTCTTGGACTTTGAGGCCTCTCAAGTGCTGGGTTGCCTTGTGCTTCATGTCTGGTGTCAGGTGGTATGGGTAGATCCTGTGCAGTGTTGGGGTAGTTACTCAGAAAAAGTAACTAGTTACAAGTTACTAGTTACTTCTGAAAATTGTAACTAGATTACTTTACTAGTTACTGCATTTGAAAAGTAACTTCACTACTAGTTACTTTACTTTCAATTTTTTAAGCAAATGTCCATATTTACCGCAACGATACATGGACAAACATCATGGCCCTTTTTTATCACTTTATTTATTATACAAGAGGCTGTATGGTGGGTACATTCAGGTGGGTCAATCAGCAGTAACACATTAAAAACAGGCTTTTGGAAACATGAGACCCCACTAAACCAAATGGGGACCTACTCCTGAGAACAAAACCAGCATGTTATAGGAACCATTGTAGTGGTTTAAGAAAATTAAATGGCACTTTTCCCATAAAATAGAAACAGAAATGCACTTAACCCAAAATATAGAAAGAGAAAATGCAATGAAATAAACAGAAAATCTACTTCATCATTGCCTAAATAAACAGAAAGTGCACTTTATCCCATGAAGTTTATCATTTCTCTATTCTTCAAAATAGCGATTGTATCGCATGAGTAAAAGTCTCTCAAATCTTTTGTCCGACAGCCTGTTCCTCCTTGGGGTCAGAACAATACTGCCTAGGCTGAAAAGCCTTTCGACAGGTGCACTTGATGGTATTGGAGTGTTGTATTGCTTTGCAATATCCTTAATCCTAGGGAACCTGGAGAGAACCTCCCAGTTGGATCCGGGCATTTGTAAGTACTCCATGGCTTCTGTTTCTGCTGCGTAGGAAAACTCCTCTTCAAAATCAAAAAAGTCAGTGTGACTGGAGGTGGCACTGGTTGGGCTCTGAACTGCTGGTCCAATCTGTGGCTCATTAGGAATCTGGGCACGACACTCAGAAATCAGCAGGCTTTTAACAGCATCTCTTCTCTTCTCACCTTGAATTTGGGCATTGTTGCAGCAGCCATGAGAGCATCCTTGCTGTCCAAGACGGATGAAAATCTGCCTTTGATCGCCTGTGATATGGAACATATAGGCTACAGTTCAATAAAGGGAACAGCTTTTTAAATGGGCACAATCAACATACTCAGCTCTGCTGCTCATCCTACAAATGCATGTTCCTCACAAATGTGACAGCATTTAAAAGGGAAATAAACAGGCTTTCCAACTCTATTTTCTGCCAAGAAGCGTTACTACAACAAAAAAATAATCTACCAAACACAAATCTTTACTTTTTGTGCTAAGTTTAAATGTTATACACTGTAGACTATTATGTTAGGGGTATTAAATTTATAATTCAATATGTATTTACCTGTACAATAGCTTCAGGCATGCCAGCTGTCATCTGAGAAAGGCCATCCTTCATCGCAAGCAACTTCCAACATCAGAATTTCCAAGGTTGGCAGGAGGGTGCCATAGTAGCAATCACCATCACCTTGCATCATCTAATGCAGCAGCAAGAGGTTTTGACACTGTACAATATTCCTTCAGGAACTGATACTCTCGCTCAGTGATGCATTTAACACCCAGTCTAGAGCAAATGTTATTTAAATCTCTGATTGGGATCTCTATGATGAGGGACAGGGCGTCATGAGTCGAGTTCCAGCGTGTAGCAGTGGGCATGATTCTTTTGATCACATCCTCAACCTGGTCTGAAGCCACAGTAGAGCGACTAGTTTTTGTCCAGAGAGCTGTGCACTTTGCGAGAGCACTTCTGTAAACTGCTTTACAGTCATTGTTACTTGTCAGCCATTTCTCAGGTCATTTTTGGAGATCAGGTTCAGTGTATGCGAAGCACAGCGCAAGTGAGGCGGCAATGAATATGTAGCGTCTGATTCTGTAGAGAGTACTTCAGAAACATCGGTAAGTGACTGCCTCCTCATCGTCGGATAGCTCGTCAGAGTCAGACCCATTATCAGGCTGGGATTCAAACATTCTGAAGGCTTTTACAAAATTGGTGCCATTATCTGTAACGCATGCTGTGACTTTATGCGATAGTCCATAAACTGAATGAATCTGTTCTATTTCATTAGCTGTGACATCATATGTATGTCTTCCTCTCACTCTCTTACAGGCTAGAGCTGCCTTCTGACGTTTAAAACTAATGGTGTTAATCCAGTGAGCGGTCATTCCTAAATAACTTTTGTTGTTGGCGGACCAAATATCTGCAGTTGTTGTAACATAATCCAAGGACTCAAAGTTTTTTTAAGATTGGATTCCATGTCAGAATAACATTGGTCTAGGTATTTGGAAAATGTTTTCCTGTCTGACGTTGGCGTGCGAGTGCTAGGTATTTTATCTAGTATTTTTCCAAACCTTGGCGATTCAATAGTGGACAGTGGAAGCATGTCTTCCACGATGTACCCGGCAACTAGTTTGTTAATTTCCTTTTGTGTTACCTTCTGCACTCCAAGACCAAGATGCTGGAAAATCTTAGCTTGTTTAGGCGGGGTTGGTTCGTGATGAGCGTCTTCAACTGACAAGCTAGCGGAATCTTTCGCCACAAGTTTTGAAGTGCTATGCTGGCGTGTCAAATGCTTCATCAGGTTGCTCATTGAGTGTCCAGCAGTTGAAAGACACCTCTCGCCTGGACATAGAGTGCATTTCACCGTAATATTTGTCCTTTCGACAAACAAAGTTAAAATAATGCGAATATCGCCACAGGCTGAACCCTCCTGTCTGTCTCATCCATCTTTCACGTCTACGCAGTACGCACCAGCAGCTACGTCACTCAAATCACTCAAATCGGTCTCTGTGGCAACGTTGCTAAGACAAGCAAGCACACAGGCAGACATGCAAGCGCCACTAAAAGAGAACTTTTCGGACTGGCAAAAATGGCTTGGGTAACGCAGGAAAGCGCGTTCCTGAGGTCTAGTAAAGTAGTGTAGTTACCAATATTTTGAGTGTAATGCGTTACTTTACTTCGTTACTCATAAAAGTAATATCGTTACTGTAATCCGTTACTTTGTAACTCGTTATCCCCAACACTGATCCTGTGTCTGAAGAGACAAATCAGAATATTTTATTAATTATGCACTTGGACACATGGACGCAAATAGTGAATAGAAACTGCACTGTACCTGCCCCCCTTCAGCACAGGGGACAATGTAGAGTCTGCTCTTTCCCATCACTTTCTTCAAGGCTCTCACAGAGTTGGCTTGGACCTTTTTGATTTTTTTGCCCTTAAACCCCACCAGGTTCAAGCTAATCATTGGGAATCTCTAAAAAACTAAGTGGTTCAATTCTGCCAGACTCCAATTCACCTCAATGGTGGACAGTTGTCCATCCACTGACTCCTGCACTGGTACTCCTAAAAGAATATTGTAAACAAATGAATGAAAGACATAATCCTCTAAAACTGACAAACCATTCACTGCATTGACTATGCCTGTGTTGGCTTGCAATACTAGTTTGATTATATACATTAACTTTTTTTAAGGATTGACAAACTGCAAATGCATTATCCATTTGATCATTTTGAATTACAAAAGTTTCTATTATATTATATTACCAATGTCATACAAGTTCATATTAATTTTTGTCAAACACATTTCATTGCTTCTACCAAATAACAGTTCATGATGTACCTAATCCATTATTTGTTAGAGCCTGACATGCAGAAGTTGATGGCAGAGACTGGATATCTGGTCTTGGGAGCAGAAAGAGGCCCACCTGCCAAGTCGAACGTCCCCTTCTGGAGGATGTGCCTAAATCAAAGTTTCAGTAAGATCCAGATTTATTTTATGAATGAATAATTTAAATACTTGTCAGGCGATTTGCAAAGCAAACTTCCAGCTGTGGTATTATAGCACTCTAATTTAAAGCCAGCATGTAGCCCATCTGCATCTCAAATTAGTTTTAAATATCTAGGTTCACTCGTATGCAGTTTAGCCAGCGGGACCAACTTTTAAGGGGTGGGAAAATAAATACATATAGGAGAGAACAATGGTCGTAGGCCCACTCGCCGAAGCATTGAGCACACCCAATTATGTTATTGTATTAGGCTACAGTGTCAGTTTGGAAACTTTTTGGTCGGTGGTGTGCTGCAAGATTTTTCCAATGTAAAAAAATGTGCGGCTAAAACAAGTTTGTAATCGCTGAGCTAACGCTAGTATGTCATGGATGAACACCATGTGCACCCCCAACCGATTTTCAAGCTGCAATGCACAATGTTTAAGCTAAATAACGTGGCAGAATCGATAACTAGCTATATTTGTGCATTTAGGTAGGAATATTGTACAACGAAAGTAAAAAAATAATGATCTCTGTAATTATCTTAAGCCATAATTAGCCAAATTACATAGTTGCCTGTGCCACCACTGAATGAACTGGATAGAGCTAGCTACTAACCTTGAACTCGATTTCCACGTCTTCTGAAAAGATTTCTGGTCGATGTCAAAATGTTGGTGCCAGAAGTCCCTGCCGATGGAGCCACCGTCAATTCGTGCCTAGCACGTTGCAGAGCATTAAACACTCGGTCAAACACTGCTGCAGCTGTAACTGGTTGCTCATTAGTGTCTTGGTTAGTGTTCGTCGGTGAACGTGTCTCCGCCATAGCTCAATTAGCTATATGGCGATCAGCCTGTGCTGGTGAATAGTCAGGCTCCAGAAAGGCGCGGGAATTGAGCTAGGAGATTTCTTTGGCTGAATAAAAGAAATACAAAAAATGGTGCGGTCTTCTGTGAGGTGTGGTCTTCAGCAGCTAATTTGCATGTTAACCAGATATCTTCTAAAGCCAATTTGCATGTTAACTAGATATCTTGTTGGCAATAGTTACTAGTAACTAAAGAATAGTTACTAGTATCTAATGAAAAGTTACTAGTAAAACGGGAATAGATACTAGTAACTATTGGATTAGTTACTAGTAACTAAAAAATAGGTACTGGTATCTAATGAAAAGTTACTAGTAAAACGGGAATAGATACTAGTACCTTTTGGAATAGATACTAGTTGGAAACAAATAGTAGATATCTGTACAGGAGAGCCCCATATAATACAATTGTAAAATTGGGCAATTTGTTACTAGTAAAACGGGAATAGATACTAGTAACTAGTCTTTCCTTACTAGTAACTATTCCGACAAGAGATATCCCGAAACCAATAGACCAATTATTTGTTTGTAAACAATCGGGATGCGCGCGCAATGTGGCTGCAGAAAACTGGGAAAGGATAGCATTTTAAATGGCAAAAGGACCACACGTATAATACAAATAGTTAGATTTAAAAAGACCAAAAGCGTCGAGGAGGACATGCCTGTAGGAGAGAAAGCGATTACCCAATGATCTGTCGCATCAGAATTTTGATTTGGGTCACGAAAGTCTTGAAATTTGAGTGAGAATGTCGCCCGGTACAGACCGCATAGTCGAGCGGCAACCATGTCTTCACGTCATGTCACAAAGTTCATAATTTTACAATTTTACAGTCAATTCTACATTTAAAAAGTCAAGCAGGGCAGCTTTCAAGAGATATGGGAATTCTGCTTTTAGTCAGCTGGTCCAATTATTTTTCTGATTTGTTTAAACTGGCAATCTGAGTGAGACTACCCAGTTACACTGTTTTGACTTTAGCCTCAGTCAGACTCGCTCACTGGCAGTCTGCACAATGTTGTATTTCACTCCATTCTACACCAGAAACATCAGGGAGGACTGCCTAATGTAGATACGAGTCTGGTGAAGATAGCCAGAATCTCAGATTTCTTTAACCTGTCTGTTTCATTCGTCATTTGCCTGAGAAAGCCACCTCTGTTAGCCAGGCTAGTTTTGCCCGATCACTTGGACAGGCTATTTAAGGGTATCGGGGTCAAGTGACTTTTGTGCATAGACAAGTGAACGTAAATGTATTTGTCCAAAGGCCAAGAGCCTCAAAAAGTTAATATCAAGCCCTGCAATCCAGTGGCCAGAGATATATGATGACCTGAACGACACTCCAAGAGTAATAGAATGGGGAGAAGTTCGTCTTTTGCAACCCACATGCGCAGTTGAGCCTGCTTGACAGTTGTGTGACGTAGGGTGATAATTGGTCTATAAGTACTAGTAACTATCAGGGCCGGATTAAGACATTTTGAGGCCTGGGGCTAATTACCAGTGTAGCGCTTCCTAGAATGTCTTCTGTTAATTTGGAGTGCGCTCCCCGAATTCTTTTTATAGTAAAAGGTCTCTCTAATTAATTAATTTATATCCTAGTGTGGTAATTTTTAGATTCCTTTAATCTAGTATGATAACCCCTAATATTACCTGTGTAAAACCCAAATGCTTAAACAATAATCAAAAAGAAACACGTTTTATATATTTACTGAAAATATATAAATACACATGAAATACAAATATGCAGTCAATTGAACAAATCTTTTCACCCCTCAATTCGTTATCCTAAAACTAAGCCGGCATCCCTTAACTAGTCCACTAAATGGAAAAACAGGCGATCATATTAACCAACCATGTTGCAGGCCCGTTGCATGACTTGGAGTGGAGGATCTCAACAAAATGTCCATTTGCGCCGTTGTGCCTCAAACCAAAACCCCAAAAATACTGTTGCGGTGGTTGATGTCCTCCCCGCCGTTGCAGCACTTTCCTGGTGGTGCTGGGGAGGTAAACGTCCTAACCTCCGATGCTCCTGGAGATTTGCACTCTCGAAACATGTGCCCGAGACAACCGAGCAGGCAACTCGCAGGCCACAGTTCGTTGAAGCTTCTAGCTAACTCGAGCTGACTAGCTAGCTCTCTCAAATGTAAACTCTAGTCGAGTCTTACACCACAGTCACATCACCGGCAACGTACATCAAAGGTTTCTTCAGACTCACTGTCCGTAGTCTGCATAAACATCACACTCACACTTAGGCTATAAACTTTACTCTAATTTATACCGCCGCGGTGGTCCGTGCCAATCTCACTCCTTTTCTCCCCGTTTTTTCTCTCCCTCCACAGCCAACGACCTCTCACCCCTGTCCTCTGATTGGCTCTTTTTAAAGGAACGTGAATATTACTGAACTCAATCGAAATACATAAAACAGTACAAAACAAATTAACATTTGAATCAATTCACTTTTAAATCTTAAATGCTATTTAGTATATATTGAACTTATTTATTCTAACTTATATTTATATAGCCATGAATACAATTCAACAGGGTTACACCGGTTACACCAGGATGAGGCCCCTATATCGCCCCAACGCACATCATGACACGCACACAAACCCACACCAGGTGCACTGACACATCAGTGCTTTAAAGTCCACAGAGCCACTCTACAAATATGATCAGTTTAAACATGTGACTCACCATCATCACATCAGTGATATTAAAAGGTCAGTTTTCTGCTCTTTCTCAATGCAAACTCATCAATTAGCTCTTCAAAGTAGAGAACAAGTTGAAAGAAAAGAAAGAAGTTGGCGCAGTATGTCATGCTCTATTGACTAGGGATGCACCGATTCGGTCGAATATTGGGCTTTCGGATGGGATTCGGTTTCGGCCGAACCCAAAAAAAATTCCACCGAACCCAAACCCTACGCTTGCGTTACGCCGGTTACGCTGATCGAAATAATGACGCCGCCGTTGAATTCGGGAATGTGTTTACGTAGGTGGTCCGTTCAAGGTAGTAGCAGAGCCTGTTTAAGGAGAGCCTGCCCACTCCCCATTAATCCCCATTGTACCGAATTTTGTTGCAGTTCCACCAGAGTTCCACTGGGAGTGATCGCGGTCGAGTGCATGTTGAATGGGAGTCTATGGAGCTAAACGGCTAAATTTGCCTCTTTCTTCTGATTGTTGTTGATAAATCTCAGATTTGATTATAGTTTTTGCATGTTCAACATGGATTACAGATCAAAAGTTGAATGAACGAGTATTTACGTCCTTTCGATTTCTTACAGGGTAAGTCGTTGTTGCCCATAACACGCTAGCATTCTGCTAACGAATGTTGATTGGTTAGTGAAGGACTGACTACGACCAGAGATCCCGCTTGATGGCATCCGAAGCAGAACCAGAATGTCAGAGCATTAGCAACATTAGCAACAACATTAGCAAGCCAAAACTCTTTCTAGCATGTGTATTGACAGGGAGAGCCTAACCTGTCAGCTGTGTTGTCGATGCCTCGAGAGTAAAGTGGAAGTAACCAGAGCTTGTCGTCAAGCAGTAGCTCTGGTTGTACGATGTGTATGACGTCAATGCCATTTTCAAAGGCTTTTTAGAACAGAAAGGCGACTTTAAAAAAAATCTAACACCCAGTGGTGTGTATTTGTTTTGCCTCCCCTTTCGATTTCAGAATTCAAATTACTAGACAAAAAATTATATCCTGAGAAAAGTGGATTTTGAGGGGTATAGGTCAATAGACCTCCATTCATTCTGCACTCGACCGTTAGCGCCCTCATATGGAACTTGAGTGGAACTGCAACCAGTTCAGAACCCGGAAGTTTCCCGAGAGTGGGAGTTCTCTCTTTATTAGATATTCTCTGGTAGTAGGCTGAGAGAAAATGAAAATGGAACTCAAACGCAGAAAAAGTGTTGTGCAGTAGCGTTTTCTTTAAGACTGCAATGAAAGCTCAGCTTCCCTTAAAATATCAAAAAACGGATTTACATTTGGTGCTTAACCCGAACCTAATAGCCTACCTAGTCAAGGTTTTGATCGGAAATTTTTACATACATTTCAGTGCAAAATACTTTTTTTTAGCTTTATGTAGCCTAGCCTAATATGAACATTACTTTGGAGTCATATTCTTAGTTATATTTTCCGGAAATTACAACCCAATTGTTTACCTGAAAGATTCAGGGCTTTTGAGAAAACATATTGTTCCCACGCTTGCTGGAACCTAGATTTATCAATTGACGGATCTTTCTTTTTTTACCTGGCTTTTTCAGTTCCTCCTGGCATCTTTTTCCCTTCCATTTTATTCTTCTCTGGACGCTCAGAGTCTCTGGGAGTGAACGGAGGAGTGGGCTGGCCTGGACGCTGGGCTTCTGCTTGATGATTGGAGGGTGTGTCGAAAGACTGCATCTCCTTTTGATTGACAACGATTTTTTACTGTAAAAAGTCGCCGAAGCTATTCGAGTTTAGTAATTTTGGCCACTCTCTGCTTTCCTTGACCGGACATTTTCGCACATTTAGTTTTTGTTTTCACTCTGAATTTTTCTAATGTTATGCGCGGTGCCGTTGACTCACTCGACATCGGGCAACCCGAGGCCCCCCTGGTGGCGAGGCCCGGGGCTGCAGCCCCTAAAGCCCATTGTCTTAATCCGGCCCTGGTAACTATTGCCAACAAGATATCTAGTTAACCAACCCAGTCTCATCCCAACTCGTCAAATATTGACGCTTGGGCAGAGCCCTTTGGCGTCACTATACCGACGCCGGGGGACGCCTTTTTCGTCGTTTTTTGACGCCTAGGGACGCCCATTGACTTCCATGTTAATATGTTCGGCTTTTCCCGTAGAAAATTGTGAACTATGGCGTCGTATTTTGACGCATTAGGTCTCCCATAGATTTTGATGAGCGGCTTTCGGATTTTTACAAAACGTCACCATAATAAGTCGGGTGATTTCGTAAAAATCCGGCCGATGTGCTTTCAACATGATTTTTTTTGTTATATCCAAGACATAAACGTTATCAATGACATAAACCTTATTTAAGGACATAAAAGTTATTTATAAAATGGACTGATACCAAATAAACCGATCTAAAAAGGTAGGCCTATATGCATAAAAAAGAAAAGAAAAATAGAATCCATCGGGGGAGGAATATCATTTTATTTTAATCATAATTTTAAGCGCATGGAAGCAATCATGTCAAATGCACTGACAGCAAAACCTATAAATTATCCAACATTATTGTAATTTAGTATTACACACGAGTCGCCTAAAAGTTTGACGCTCAATATCTGGCTGGAACTACTTCTTGTCACCCAAACCTCCGCTCTCTCGTACTGAAAAGGTAAGCTATTATCGATGAGGTAAACGTATATTTAAGATACTATCCTACTATACAGTTTTTTTTTTATTGTTTTTAGGTTGGTTTAATGTTATTATGTTTGACGTACATTGCCCGGTGCTTTGCATCACCAATATAAATTAATTGACTTTGTAAACTGCAAAAATAGGCTAATACACTGTGCTAGCTAGTTAGCTAGTCTGACGTTATGTCATGCAAGGTCATGAACCGGTGCACTTTCATTGGACTCAGACCAATGTTTATCTTTGCTGGCGTGGTCCTTTTTACATCTCATAGCTTGCTAGGTATGACATTTATTGTATTGTATTTTTTATCTTTTCTTACTTGCAGCTGAAGTCACGCATTTTCTGGAAACGATATCGATATCCTTATTACCTCACCATATTATTACCTCACCATATCCTTGCCTTACTGCCTATTTTAATAATTTGTCAGGACGTACCTGTGTATACCTGTGTCCACCTACCTCTGTCCACCTGTGTTACGCCCTCCACAGGCTCTGCCTGTCTTTCTGTTTGTCTTTCTGTTTGTCTGTGTTTGTGTGAATCTCCAGGCTCCAGTGATCCAGTCCACCCTACCTGCACAAGATCCACACCTGCGGTCCAGTTTCCCAATAACTTGCGGTGACATACCCTGGTTTGCCCTCCACTCACCGCCAGATCGTTGTTTTTACAACCTGGTACCTACGTTCCTGGCCTCCTTGTACTTCCGAGTCAAAGTGTTCTAATATTGCACTTTCTTGTGTCCCAAAGAAACATCCCACTCACCCCAACTCTCCATCTGCCTGCCTACGCGCTCTGCTTGCTACCTGCCTCGGTGTTTGTGAGACAAATATATACATTACTTCTTTCCATGTTCATGCCGAAGTTCATACTTTACTACAATACCCATAAGCCATAGGAATGAAATGTAAGAATAATAATTATTTTATGTGTGTTACTCATATTCCTACTTGTAATGCTTATAACATGTCAATGTGTTTATGTTTGCAGAAAATGACCAAACCCAAAAGCAGGCCTTGCCCTCACTGCCAGGTCATGAATACTGTCAACCGCAAAACATGCCTTTCATGTTTTGCAAGCCTCTCACAAAAAAAGAGGATTAAGTCCAAGGAGGAGAGTTTGCATGTTGGTAACTAGGGGGAGAATGTGAAGAAGCACCGCAACGCAGGCAGAGTGATAGATTCAGCCCGCATATCTGTGAGTGAGAATGTGGAGATCTTAGGTTACGGTTCCATTCAGATCCATACTATAATGGTCGGAACTTGATATCAATGCCAGTTTCATTGGTATCAGGCCATATCATTTAATCAATAGCAGCATCACATCTTATAGTCTTCCTGTAAGGACCCCTAGCTTTGTCAATTTGAAAAGAAGTATAGTAGATACTTTGAAAAGTAGGAAGAAGTATGATACTATTTCAAAAGTAGTTGATCAGATGGCAAGAGAGCTGATACAGAGGACAAAGCCTGATAACTTGTTAATGTCTGTTTTTTAGGTCAATAAGCTGCATGAACTGGACTTAAAGCCCCTGCTCTTCATGGGGAAAGAGAAGAGAGGGGGGGGGGGGTTACAGCAGAGGTCATTGCAGGCATAGGCTTCATACCAGAGGGGCCTGTGAGGGAGATCATTAAAAAAATGACCACCCTTTATGAATACTATCTTAAATGTAAGAACACATATTTTGCATTGGGACATGCTTTTTTATAACTTTGTATTTAGTTTCTAAACACGTTATGTAACATAAAATATACTAATAGAATATTGTTGATGAGTAAATATTCCCCGATTAGACCCTGTTTCTGTTTAATTAACCTCATTTGTGGGGCTGTTATAGTTAGATTCAAGCTGGGAGCAGAGAACATATTGCTTCCCTCTACATTTACTTATTTGTCTTTATCTCTCAGACCACAATAGCCTCGTTGCCACAGCTGGTGAAGAAACAAGAGAAGAAACACCAGAAGCAACATCCCCTGCCTCCACTCAGAATCAAACCTTCACCCTTAACCTTGTCCCGGTCCCCCACCCACCTCCTATGACTTCCTCTCTCTCTTTATCTACTCTTCCTACTCCCTCTCTCTCTACATCTACTCTTCCTATTCCCTCTCTCTCTTCATCTACTCTTCCTACTCCCTCTCTCTCTTCATCTACTCTTCCTACTCCCTCTCTCTCTTCATCTACTCTTCCTACTCCCTCTCTCTCTTCATCTACTCTTCCTACTCCCTCTCTCTCTTCATCCACTCTTCCTACTCCCTCTCTCTCTTCATCTACTCTTCCTACTCCTCTCTATCTTCATCTACTCTTCCTACTCCCTCTCTCTCTTCATCTACTCTTCCTACTCCCTCTCTCTCTTCATCTACTCTTCCTACTCCCTCTCTCTCTTCATCTACTCTTCCTACTCCCTCTCCCTCTTCACATCCTATGACTCCCTCCCACTCTTTCTGTTCTCCTGCTCTTCCCTCCCATTCTTTCTCCGCACCTCCTTTCCCCAGTCCCTCGATCTCTTTACCTCCTTCACCAACCCTCTCTCTATGTTACCCACTTTCTACTTCTTCCCACATCTCTTCTCCTCAAGGTCTTCCCAAAAATCATTCCCCGGGAAAAAGAAAAATAATTTAAGGTAAAGGTTGTCTTATGTAAGGGTCATATGCTTATGCATTATGAATAATCTTTTCTTGTAATGACCCCAAAAAAATCAGGCAAATCATCTTATTTGTTATTCCTCTGTTCATATATTTTCAGGCTGCAATTTCCTGTTTAAAAAGAGGGACGTTCAAAGCAGGTGAGCTCAGATGCATGCAATTGTGTTTCATTTAAATTATTTTTAGTGGGGGTTTAATTATTATTAAAGCTTTTTTGAGTTTGTCCATGAATCCATCTTGCCAGGCTTCAAGTTACATTTACATTACATTTAGTCATTTAGCAGACACTCTTATCCAGAGCAATTTACAGCAAGTACAGGGACATTCCCCCTGAGGCAAGTAGGGTGAGGTGTCTTGCCCAAGGACACAACATAATTTTGCACAGCCAGGAGTCAAACCGGCAACCTTCTGATTAATAGCCTGATTCCCTAACCGCTCAGCCATCTGACCTTAGGCCGTCTGAAGTAATGCACTTGTGGCCAAACAAATTATCATCCTACAGAGGAACTCCTGGCAGCTACAGGCCTTAGATAGAGAGTGATAGATAGGGGTGGGCCATATGGCCAAAATCTTCTATCACGGTATGAGTAATTTTATATCACGGTTACGGTATATATCACGGTATAGTAATTGTTCTGTAAATTCAGTTAAGAAATTTTACCAGTGCCACTAGTGTGGTGGAAAAAACAGTATTGCATGTACTACAAGACGTTACTGGCTATTATTTAAAGGCAACGACAGTACGAGCGTTCCGATTGGCGGATGCAAGTCATGCCATCCGCATGGTGACGTACTCACAGCTCAGAGTTTTACTATCAATATCTAACTTCGGTGTCGGCGTATCAACCTTGCTAAAGCTCGGTCGATACGTTAAAGCCTCAGTTTGATATTTCCCGGCATGTCCTCACTCAGACTTTAGATGCGAGCCCTTTTTGCCCAACCCAAAACATTTAAAAGTAGTCAAAAAGTATACCGCGGTTGAAACGGTATAGCCAAAACTCTCCCGGTTTCTGCCGTCGAACGGTATATACCGTCATACCGCCCGGCCCTAATAGACAGATACAATCCCTTGCAATTTTAGGGGTAAAAGCGCCTGCCCTTTTCCTAACAGTTTCCAAGGATGACTTCCCCAGGTGGTTCTGTGCAACAAACTATCTGACTTGTCACCATTTAGGCCCATCGAACTCTAAGAGACTGTACTCTTATCTTTTGGCTATATCTCAAGTTCTTTCCTCCATCTGAAATGTAGCCAACAGCATTTTTCATCACAAGCAACTTGTGAAAAGCCTATAGTTCCTGTTGTTAAAAGTTGAACATTTATCATTAAACATACATTGCCTCTGTGAAGAAACTATCACCAACTTGAATCAGAGAAATTAACTTCTACTCTACTAAAGAACTGCAGTATCCAATAAGAATTCGTTATTCTTTGTGTTAATAATAGTCCTGTAACGGCCACAGATACCAGATTCATATTACTGTCCAAGCAGTTGATTTGATTACTATTAGGATTTGAATTTTATTTAAGCCAATACGACAAAATGTGCTTCTCCAAACCCTTACTTATACAGTGTAAAAGGTCCCATGATATGAAAACTTAACTTTAGGAGGTTATTTAACATTAATATGAGTTCCCCTATCCTACCTATGGTCTAGCCTGGTCCTAACCAGACCCTCGTACATTTCATTTGTACAGAGGGTCTGGGATCTCTCCATTGACAAACGTTAACTTCCTTGAAGGCGGGTCCTCTGTTGAAGTGTAAAACAATTGGATCCGCCCAGAACCACTCTGATTTGCCATAACCAATCGCAAGCGTTCGCCTTAGCCAACTCCTTCACCACTACTGTAATGGAGCAAGCTGCCGTAGCTGGAAAATCAAACTTTTCCCGAACCCCGTGGGGAGGAGGGCCACAACATCATGGCCACCAACAAAACTCAGCAAGGAATGTTCTTGCTCCGGCTTTAACCTATATTCGGCAGCGTTGCCACAACCGCAGAATAGTTTCGCTCGCATCTTTCTCCGCCGCCATTACTGAACCACTCAAACAAGTGCACGACATTAACGTCATCGTTCTCAGCCACTCCCTCTGTTCGCTGATTGGACCTACAACAAATTTGTTTCTGGAAACCGACTTCAGAGCCGAGCTCCCAGACCTAGTACAGAAGCAAAATCCAAATTGAGCGGAAGTACGTAGGAGGGCAGAGCCAGGCTACCTATGGTCCCCCAGTGGCTAGAAATTGCGATATGTGTAAACCAAGCCCTGGATGTCCTGTTCCGCCTTTGAGAAAATTAAAGTTCAGATGGGCCCATCTGGAATTTTCCTCTTATGCGTTATAAGGGGGAAAGGTTACCTCCCCTTACTCTGCTTTGCCCGTCCAAAGAATATGGCCCGCCAATGATAAAATTAGCTACGACTGTGCAAGCACGATATTGTTTTTTCCTCAAGAGACATCATGGCTTACAAACGACCGAAGCATGGCAGTTAGCCCCGCCTCTCTCCTCCTCATAGCATTCAAAACTACAGATACAGGAACGGCACATCCTGAGGAAAGCTCATTGTGGGACTGCTCGTAGTGGCTGTAATTCTGCACGAAGGCTGAATTTCGGGAGGAGACTTCAGATATAGTATTAGGGGACCACTAAGGCCTATATAAAAGCATCCAAAAACAGCATGCCATGGGGACCTTTAACTTAAGTCACATAAACTCATGGTGAAATTGTAAAAACAAATAACATTGATCACTGTATTTCACCAACTTTTGATAAAGTAACCACTTTGTTATCAAAATTGTACTTACTTAGTCTTACTCTTATTTTTATACATATTTTATATTTAAATTGTTTTATTCTTAGATTTTAGTTCTAAGAAATAGTTAAACTTTTGCACTTTTACTTACTTTAAGATCCGTATGTTTATTGTTTGCCCCTCCCTGCCACCGTAAATTCTGTGTTTGTTCACATACATAGTGAATAAACCATATTCTGATTCTGATGTGTATTTCTTTTCACAGTGTAAAAGAATGGGAGGATACCTGGAAGTCTGCTGTTAATATTTCTGTGCCTAGCTGCCTGGTTATTGTTTAAAGAGTTCCCAATTCTATATTTGTTATTGATATACACTGTAACATGTTATGAGCTTATTGTGATACTGTTACGGCCACAATCTTTTTCTAAGTTCAAGTTTTGTTTGTTATCCACTTACATTTAGTCATTTAGTCACTTCCTGGGTTCTAGGCATCGATTTATGGTTGCCTCCATAAAACTTAACTTATAACACGGGTGAGTTGGTGACCAAGCTAACGTTTTCGGGTTTTTGTTTTAGATTCACTGTTAGGTAAGGGAGCGCGCTGGCTCCGCCTTCCCATTGCGGGGAGGGCCAGCGGCTCCCAGGTTTTGGTTTATTTTCACTAACTCAGTCTTGTTTTTCTGTTCAATAAACTTTGGTATTACTTTTATAAACATTGACTTTCATGGTTGGACTCACTTATGTTAGCCTACAAGCAACCGTCTGATCCTTTGCTTGGTGGAGGTAAGAGTAGACTACCTATGAAGAGAAAACTTAGATTAAAAGTTAGGCCATCACAAGCGGATGTAAATTTGTTATCTTATTAACACCACATTACATACAATGTTAAATGATGGATCCTTGTGGCTGAATATGAATAATCTGTACTGGGAGTGTGGCGCGATGACGTCACATTCAGAATAATCCATGCCTTAATAAAGGTGATGGCATGAAGATAGGCTATATGAATTATACATTATATATTCTATTTTTTTGCATGTTGACACGTGGTAAGACTTATACAAGTTTTTTAAGTAATTGAATAGGTCATTAAATAATGTGGGCTACACTAAAATGATAACCATAGCGAACTTACGTGGACTACAAATATGGCGCATATTAGCGTTAAAACATATTGGCGGGGTTGTGGGAAATGTAGTTCTTTTCTACTTAAATTTAAAAACTAATTTTTTGAGAAGATCTTTGTCCTCAGTTACATTTAAATCACTTAATATGACAAATATACATTCATTGGTCTTTTATGAAAGACAAAATGTATCAGTACTCGAAAAGTCAACATTTAAATATCCTTATATGTAAACTTTACTTAACATTATTTGACATCATTATCTTCGCACATGGTTCCAGTATGATGTGAAGAGTGTCAATATTGGTCTAAATACAAAATCCCAGGATGATCCTAGCTTCAGATAGGAAAGAAAATTGAATTGAATTTTAGGAAAAATTACCTTTTCTAGGTGGCGCTGTTGATCCCCTGTAGGGGCTAGGGTTATGAAACTAAAAGACACAGTTTATCTAACCCCAGTCATTCACTGTACCAAGCCAGGACTATGTGCCATGAAAGGAACCCAAAATACCATACTACTACTAAATATAGGGCTTTAAGGTGACCCCTGGCAAGGGTTCAAAGGTCAATATATCAGATAAGGGTTTACAGGAATGTGTCAAATTTACATAAATGAACCCGCAAGCTAAGACCTTTCCAAAAATGGGTTTGACGTTGTTGTACGACAGTCTTATTAAAATCCAAATCTGCCATTGCAGTGAGGTATCTTTACAAGTATAGATTCCAAGACCATTCATAATCTAAATAGACGACATCAGTGGTCAAAGTCAAATTATGTTTTGGTGGCACATAGTCCTGGTTTAGCACAAACAGAACCAGGGTACAGAACCACTTGTGCATTTGTTTATCCCCAAACTTAAAAGATGATTAGTTGTTCTGCATAAGACATGGTCTGAACAGACAGCGCTAGGGTTAGGGGTTTGATGTCCTTGGTGGTACTAGTTCGTGGCTTGCCCTGTCGAATATTCTGGACTAGTAAATACTTTTTTTCACATGGCTTTACCTCTAAGCCAGATAGAGGCTCAACAGCGCCACCTTGAAATGTTCATTTTCAAAATCTAAAATGTGTCTTGTACTCCAATGTATGCTGCTACCGGGCTGAAAATGTCCATGTTGCTCCATTGAGACATTCCATGCAGTGTGACAAAAACATTCAAAACTCGGATTTAATATAAAATAAAAGTATGAGAAAAAGACATTCCAAAGTTTACTTTTGTAGTGCTGATTATATATAATGCATATTGATCTATAATGCATATACATTTTACATTTCTGATCAATCTAATATAAAATTGGAGATGATATTGGTGTAAAACACAAATTACTAAAATAACTACAAACGTATTCCATTAAACACTGAATCGAGATGTTGAACGACGCCATATTTGTAGTTCAACTAGGCCTACATGTTTCAAAGTTTACATGTTTAGGGTTTGAAAACAGAACATCTTAACAATTGATATATCACATACAAAGTATGTATGAATAGATTATAATATAATGGAGGTGTTGAAGAGGTAATCAATATTAGCATTAAATGCCCTAGTTGGCAATGGAGTAGTATTTTAAATGAGATGACGCATCGAGGGATTAGCCTTGACTTTAGGTGTATTCGAATTCATGCAGCGCCGGCGGCACCGACTGCCGGCCTCGCTGACTTGAAGGAGTGAATGCCATTGGCTGGTCCGCGCCGCCGGCCCTGCATGAAGTCGAACACACCTTTTGTGTAGGCTAGGGCTACTTAAATCATGGTGTATGGCAAGATTTGTTGGTAGCTATATTTAGCCTTTTTGGTTTGTCATAATGTGTAATTTCGCATGATTAGAAACCATCCGATTACTTCGTTTTACGATTGTTTGGAATCTCATTGGTTTTAAAGAACTACAGTTAGCTATCAGTAGCTTTCAGCTAATTCAGGGTTCCGTTGGGAGGATCCCTATTTGCGTGGTTTATATGCCAAATATTCCCACTCATTTCTATCAACAGAAAATGCGTCTATAGGTACATTCGACTTCATGCAGCGCCGGCGGCGTCGACAGCCGGCTGCCTTGAATCTGAGAATACCATTGGCTGCGTCATGTCAGCCGGGCTGCAGGCGACGCCGGCGCTGCATGAAGTCGAACGCACCTTATATTACACACAGAACTTCAACCTCATCCAGACTCAGATTTTCACTAATGGTCACTAATCAATATTAAATATTGAGATGATAGTTGTCTCGAGTTATACAGAGTTAAATCAGAATTTTTCAAAAACAATCTGGATAATTGAAATATATGATGAATAAATATATGATGAATAATAAATGAATAATTTATCCCCATCATTTCCCAATTGCCCAATCTGCCAGCCAACATAAATTGAGTCCAACCACGCAAGTCAATGTATGTAAAAAATAATACGAAAGTTTATTGAACAGAAAAGACTTGAGTTAGTGAAAATAAAACCAAAACCTGGGAGCCGCTGGCCCTCCCCGCAATGGGAAGGCAGAGCCAGCGCGCTCCCTTACCTAACAGTGAATCTAAAACAAAAACCCGAAAACGTTAGCTTGGTCACCAACTCACCCATGTTATAAGTTAAGTGTTATGTTCTACCACTCATTTACAAATAATGCTCTGTGCTCTGCTGCAGTCATGCTCTGGAGGCAGCCTTTGTTGCAATTGACTCGCCTGGGCCATTACACGTAAAGATCAAAGGGAGAGAACACACAGTATAAATTACAGTATATCAAGTTAGGTCTCAGGCGATTACAGCTGTGACTGAGTGATTCAGATCCAAGTGACTTGAATTCAATTCTCTGCATCCTCCTCCTCATCACTATCATCATCCGAGCTGTTGCCACGTTGCCAGTCCATGTCTTCTTCCATTTCCCTGTCCTCCTCTTCCACCAGCCTGTTACTTGGTTTGAGAGTGCATCTGTAGGTGCCTGCTATGGTCTGCTGTTGGAGTCTCAGGTCTTGCAGTCTTCTTTTTAGTGCACTGATGAGGCCCTTGGACCCCTCCTCGGTTAATCCATTTGGCAAGCCTGGAAATGTTGTTAATTTATGTTGAAATTAATTTACCGAAGACTATACTTGCAGGATTGGTTTCCACTTAAATAGTTTGACCTATAA
Organism: Hypomesus transpacificus; assembly: GCF_021917145.1. Taxonomy (NCBI): domain Eukaryota; kingdom Metazoa; phylum Chordata; class Actinopteri; order Osmeriformes; family Osmeridae; genus Hypomesus; species Hypomesus transpacificus. The sequence goes on along the minus strand of NW_025813759.1, from coordinate 77,277 downwards.
ATTTGAAAATGCATGTAGCCAGATCATTTGATTTACACTTACTTCCTGTCTGTGTGCTCACTAAAACAGTGCCCATCAGTGTCTGGACCTTTGCCACTGAGTCCTTGAGGTACTGGCAGTGCTGCAGCATCTCCTTCACAAATATCTGCTTTTCCTCTTTTAGTCGTGAGGCAAGCATTACGTGGTCAAAGAGCTTCTTCTTTGTAAGGATGTCCACACCGTCTGTCAAGGAATAAAAACATTTGACATTAATAAACTAATTTGATGACATTTTATATGCATACTTAAGTTAAATCTTGATGCAACACCTGTGTTCTGTTCCTGCCAAGGCCAGATCATGCTCTCTGCAGCTTTGTTAGAGAGTTTCTGCACAACTAACTCTGTGTCCACAAGGTCACCATCAGGCTGTTGGTTGTATCTCTGGATGTCTTCCAGCAACCGTTTCTTTTCCTGGGCTATCTTTTGAGTTATTTTCTTTCGCCTTTTGTTGCGATCTGCAAATACAGTAAAAACAATAGTACATAAAAAGAGCTGCCATGGTAATGAAGATATCAGTATAGCCTAAGATTTATCTGCATTAGTTATGTTTACACTATACATACCATTTTGTCTGTAAAGGTAGTGCTTTTTCTGACAAATGCTCACAAAGAGTGCTTCGATTGTGATCTGCAAACTTTGAGCATCAACAGGACCAGGTGCTGCGCTTCCTTGATTAGAGATAAAATAAATACACTTTTAACATTTAAGCTACAGATATGCAGATATTACAACCAAGTGACTGAGAGTGTTTATGAATTAAGTATTTTTCTTACTGCTACTGGCCCACTGCTTGACATCAACAACCCATTGTTTCAGCATGTCATCACAGCAATGCAACTGCTCCTGCATTGTCTTCAGGCTCTCAGCTACATCCACAGTCTTCTCTACTGTCTGAAAACAGCAATACAGAAGGTCTTTAAAACTACCAGAGGTCCTGTACCACTACAATTTCTACTAGGGGGTACTATAACAACCTGATGCATTTTGGGTATAATAAGTAAAAGTTACGTTTATATGTAACTGCTTTAAAAAGTTAATCATCTTCAGTATGTCTTGAATCTTGACTTCTTGAATCTAGAAGACAAGGCTATATGGAGGCCATTCTCTTTCCGTTCATTCCACCCCATAGCATGGACAGTCAGCATGTCAGTTCTTACTGTGAAGAACAAAACAAAATCACAATACAATTTTGTAAAACAAGTACATTTGCAGGCTGGCAGGGGGAAATAAGCTTACAAACCTGACTTGGCCATATACTTGGTGGTAAGGGCACATCTGGAGAGAAAACTATTCACTTGCTCTACTTCTTCACCGAGAGTGGTGCCGGCGCCCTCCTGGTTCCTTGCAGTCCACAGAATCTACAGGAAGAAGATAATGTGTAAAGCAGTGTGGACACATGTTATTGAAGCATATCCTGAGATTACCAACTTTAGAGGGCAGCACTTAGGGGCTACAGAAAAACTTAAACACACTCCTAGGTTGTTGTATGGGTCAGTCCAGACCACTGTGGTATGGCTATTGTCATTTATTATGGCATTTTACACTCAGTTTGCCACATCATACTCTAAAATGTACGGTCAAGTAGCCAAAAGCATCACCTCGCATTTTGTATTGTGGGCTTTGGCATGCATCACAGACAAGCAATGCCTCATTTCCTGAAGGGGTTGAAGATGCGTCAGGGCCTCTGACACTTTTGTCAAGTATGGCACATATCGGCAGGTCACATCCATGGCCAAAAATGTAGCACTCTGGAACTCTTTTTGGAGAAACATTGGATATGCAAAGATTTCTCCTCTATACATCTTCAGACCTTTAAAAAAAGCACAATGCACATGAAAGAAGATTTAGATAATAATATAAATATATATTATTTTATTTTTTTACTACTACTTAGCCAGACCCATACCAACCTTTGAGAAGAAATCCATGTCTACACACAGCAATTTCCACACCTTCTTCATCCAACTTGTTGGCCCGCTTTGAAGTCTCTCTTGCTGCATTCCATTGGGTGTCACCACACATCGCTTTTCCTGCGGTCTACCAAAGTAAATCATTTGAACATGACAATAGTTAATTCAAGTACACTAGATTGCAGGACTGTTCACGCAAACACACAAACTTTAACTGTCAAGATTTTGTCATTGCCTGACCTATCGTACATTTGAAGGATAAAGCAATATGCAATATGAATGTACTGTGCCCCCTGGATAAGAATCTAGTGCTGTATCCCCACCTGATCATAGACTCCCTTCTCAGAAGGCAATCGTGTTTTCTACTTTAACTTTAATTAGAACAAAATAATCCCAATAAATGTTGTTCAGAATAATGTAAAACGTACACTCTTGACAGTTCCCCGGACCTCCTCAACAAAACTGGACACCTCAGAGTCTCGGGCTAAAAACACTCCATCGAAGAACCCTGGCTCTTCACTCCTTTAAGACAATGTATTATGGACTACCTTTGTAATAGGACCTTTTATTTATGTAGCACTTATCAAAAAAAACATTGACATTAACAGTGTCATTAACAGCTGGACATACTGTATATTAACTACATTGGCTGTTCATAATGTGTGCACAGAACTCACTGGTTTGTTTTCTGGAACCTGTACAACTTTCTGTTGCCATCCACAGAAACAGCCACCATTTCAGGGCTACAGGCTGGACAGACCAATGGCTCCTTTCCAAGAAGTTGGTTCTCTTCATAGTTGCAGTACACAAATTGCAGAAAACTTCTCTGAAATGCATCTGCATTCACTTTGCCAGTCTAAAGAAAATAATATAATACAGCTTTCAAAAACGATAAACTACATCTTTGCCTTTGTATGTTTTGTGTTTTGTATGCAACTTTTCAAATCCATAAGGAAGCAAATGACTATTTTGGGTGGTAAGGTCTTCAGTCTATAATCTGAAATATGTACTACCTACTACAGCCACTTGTGGACCTTGAACTGCTTTTTACTTACGCTTCCATATTGCTTTGTTCTCTGGTCCAACATTGCTGTAAAGGCTTGTCTGGACATTCCTGGAGCTGCTGTCTTCATAGCCTCAAAGGAATGGAAGAGATCCTGGTGGAACAGTGTCTGTGCCTGCATGGTAGCAGGCCAGTAACCACTCTTTACAAAGTCACTGACTTCTGGAGCCCATTTCTGGTTGCAATGTTTGCATGTTAGCACCGGAACGTGAAGATCATAACGGCCTGAGAGCACATGAAAGGCAAATCAATAACATGAAACCAAAGTGACGTGTTAGTAATATAAAAAAATTCAACAGTTTAACAAGATCCTACCATTTATGCAAACCAGTATGATGGATCTACCAACAGAGACTGCTGCATCAGCGGTGTCACAGGAGCATATCCTTTGAGGTAGAGCTGTTGGCAGAAAACAATCTGCAAGGCAAAGAACCATAAGGTATACAATTAATAATGTTTGGGTTGTGAGTAATGACTTAAATAACACATTTCAATTTCAGATAAGAATGATCTGTTAAGAAAATTGACAATCAATTGTAAAAGAAATGCCAACCTTGTTCACAAATGCTGTATTTTCCAGTGTCACAGAGTGTCACAGCCTCTGTTGGTGGGATGTATTTGAAAAATCCATCCATGATGGTTTGCCTGTTGTGTAGAGTGTGGTGTTTACGCACCGAGCCATCACACTCAGCACAAAACCACTCTGAGGGCATACATTCCCCACAACGGATGACAGCTTCTTTCACGTGACAGTGATTGCATGTCATCTGTACGATGTTCTCAGCAGAAAGTAAATTGTCAAAGTTCTGTGGCCTCGCCTGTTGCCAACATTGTTGGACCTCTTTCTGCCTTTGAATCCAACTGGACAATGGTGGCTGCTGAACAAAATCTTGTGATTCCATGTTCTCTGAGTCCTGTAGAAGGTCCTCAAGCTGCCGCATATTCAAATCTTCAAAAGGGAGGAGAAAAAATAATAATATCGTAACTCCAACATCGCCACAACACACTGTTGAAATACAGCATTTGGAACGAAAGATTATTCACCATGGTCTAGGTGTTGGCCATGGTCTAATGGCGGTGAAGAAGAAACATGTCTTCCTTCGTCTGGTCTTTGTGATGTTGACTGCTTTCTAAGGGCTCGTGGGCGCTGGTGAACAATGTCCCCATTGTGGTCCCTCTTCTTCCAATGAACAGGCTTTGGTGATGTGGTCTTAGTTTTCTGTCTGTTCTTCTCTGTCTAGAATTACAACTTGGTTTAAGAAAGGTTTACCAATATGGGAAATGCCTTCGGACTACTGACAGAAAAAGCAGTTAAAGTAGTGTAACCCTCCTGATTCATGTCTTTTAAATACGCCTCCATGTATCTTATATGAACTGGTAAGAAGGAATACTGTTAACTATAGACAAAACAGAAGCTGCTTTACCTCTTCTGTCTTGAGATGTTCAAGAAATGTATCTACACTCTTGAGCTCATCCTCCAATTCCATCAACTGCAAATCACTCATCATTGAGTTGAAAGAGTAGACAGACAAATGGGCAGATGGCGAGTGGGATGTTTCTTTGGGACACAAGAAAGTGCAATATTAGAACACTTTGAATACAAATAGTAGATAATAGACTCGGAAGTACAAGGAGGCCAGGAACGTAGGTACCAGGTTGTAAAAACAACGATCTGGCGGTGAGTGGAGGGCAAACCAGGGTATGTCACCGCAAGTTATTGGGAAACTGGACCGCAGGTGTGGATCTTGTGCAGGTAGGGTGGACTGGATCACTGGAGCCTGGAGATTCACACAAACACAGACAAACAGAAAGACAAACAGAAAGACAGGCAGAGCCTGTGGATGGCGTAACACAGGTGGACAGAGGTAGGTGGACACAGGTATACACAGGTACGTCCTGACAAATTATTAAAATAGGCAGTAAGGCAAGGATATGGTGAGGTAATAATATGGTGAGGTAATAAGGATATCGATATCGTTTCCAGAAAATGCGTGACTTCAGCTGCAAGTAAGAAAAGATAAAAAATACAATACAATAAATGTCATACCTAGCAAGCTATGAGATGTAAAAAGGACCACGCCAGCAAAGATAAACATTGGTCTGAGTCCAATGAAAGTGCACCGGTTCATGACCTTGCATGACATAACGTCAGACTAGCTAACTAGCTAGCACAGTGTATTAGCCTATTTTTGCAGTTTACAAAGTCAATTAATTTATATTGGTGATGCAAAGCACCGGGCAATGTACGTCAAACATAATAACATTAAACCAACCTAAAAACAATAAAAAAAAAACTGTATAGTAGGATAGTATCTTAAATATACGTTTACCTCATCGATAATAGCTTACCTTTTCAGTACGAGAGAGCGGAGGTTTGGGTGACAAGAAGTAGTTCCAGCCAGATATTGAGCGTCAAACTTTTAGGCGACTCGTGTGTAATACTAAATTACAATAATGTTGGATAATTTATAGGTTTTGCTGTCAGTGCATTTGACATGATTGCTTCCATGCGCTTAAAATTATGATTAAAATAAAATGATATTCCTCCCCCGATGGATTCTATTTTTCTTTTCTTTTTTATGCATATAGGCCTACCTTTTTAGATCGGTTTATTTGGTATCAGTCCATTTTATAAATAACTTTTATGTCCTTAAATAAGGTTTATGTCATTGATAACGTTTATGTCTTGGATATAACAAAAAAAATCATGTTGAAAGCACATCGGCCGGATTTTTACGAAATCACCCGACTTATTATAGTGACGTTTCGTAAAAATCCGAAAGCCGCTCATCAAAATCTATGGGAGACCTAATGCGTCAAAATACGACGCCATAGTTCACAATTTTCTACGGGAAAAGCCGAACATATTAACATGGAAGTCAATGGGCGTCCCTAGGCGTCAAAAAACGACGAAAAAGGCGTCCTCCGGCGTCGGTATAGTGACGCCAAAGGGCTCTGCCCAAGCGTCAATATTTGACGAGTTGGGATGAGACTGGGTTGAGTTAACATGCAAATTAGCTTCTGAAGATATCTAGTTAACATGCAAATTAGCTTCTGAAGATATCTAGTTAACATGCAAATTAGCTTCTGAAGATATCTAGTTAACATGCAAATTAGCTTCTGAAGATATCTAGTTAACATGCAAATTAGCTTCTGAAGATATCTAGTTAACATGCAAATTAGCTTCTGAAGATGTCTAGTTAACATGCAAATTAGCTTCTGAAGATATCTAGTTAACATGCAAATTAGCTTCTGAAGATGTCTAGTTAACATGCAAATTAGCTTCTGAAGATGTCTAGTTAACATGCAAATTAGCTTGACAAGATATCTAGTTAACATGCAAATAAGCTTTAGATGATATCTAGTTAACATGCAAATTCGTTTTTGAAGATATCTAGTTAACATGCAAATTAGCTGCTGAAGACCACACCTCACAGAGGACAGCACTACAGAGAAAATATCGACGCAAACCGATTTCAGACATGGCACATACGTGTTATTGACGTGAATTTAAGAAGACTCGAAGGCATTTAATCGATGGAGAATATGGAAGAACTTGTTGCTAGTCTTTCAGAACTCCGAGCTCTCGTCACCACGCACTCGATGTCAATAAGAGAGCACAGCGAAGACGGCTTCTCAGACCCTCGTATGCCATCAGGTAACTTTTGGATTTCGCTTTTAGAATAACATTACTCGTACAATGGTAATATGGTGGTTAGCCAAATATACCTTGTATTAGAGATCCCCGTAGGTTATATTACTTAAACTAGCTTGCTAGCTGGCGAGCGCTAATGTTATCTACCTAGAAGTTTATACTTATCCAAATGTCTACAGTAGCCACTGGCTGCCTGACCAAAGACAGGCTAGGGGAACTCATATTAATGTTAAATAACTTCGTAAAGTGTCATTTTTATGCCTTGAGACCTTAACAAAACAATCACAATGGCAATGACTACGCAATGGAACTTGCATTTAGCTTAGCCTAGTTCTAACAATAAGGGCCAATATATGGTTATGGTGTTGCATTACAAGTTATTGGCTATCCAATCAGAATATGCAAAATGTGTGTCATTAAACAGTTTGTGATGGTGCCCTTACATGTGTTGCAGCTGGCTAGGGCAAACTCTTTTACATTTGTGTCCTGTCTCTCCACTGTCCTATCTGAGGCAAAGGCTACTACTTGACTGTAGTTCCAAATTTGTGTGCTGTTTTTCATGACTGCAGGTACATTGATGACCTCCGCGAAACAGGACGATTGACATTATCCACCTCTGCTGCTCACCAGGCTGCTGCACTGCTACTTGAAAATGGCGTGGGCACAGATTTGGACGTGGAAGCTGGGCAGTGCTCTGTGCCGACACAGTCAACCAACACAGCGTACAAAGTAAACTTGTTACACTTCACCTGTGAGGAGTGAAGTGTGGAGAGGGTGGCGGGACTTCCGCTTCTTGGGGGTCCAGATACAGGACAGCCCATCCTGGAGTGTGAACCCCTCTGAGCTGCTGAACAAGGCCCAGCAGAGACTGTACTTCCTGAGAACACTCAGCAGGAATAACATCACACAAAGACTGCTGGGGTCCTTCTACCGAGCCTCCATTGAAAGCATCCTCACATACTGCATATGTATTTGGTATACCAGCTGTACAGTGGCTCAGAGGGTCATCAACAGCATTGTTGGCTACCCTCTCCCCGCACTGGAACACCTACACAGATCCTGTTGTCTCAAAAATGTCCAGAACATCATAAAAGACAGTTCACACTCTTGGGCACTCCCTGTTTGAAATGTTGCCTTCAGGCAGATGATACAGATCAATCAAGGCAAGGACAAACAGACTAAAACAGTGTATATCCAACTGCAATAACCACTGTTGCTGCTGGCAAAACATAATGTGCACAATGTTATGTATTATGTAATGACTGTGTGTGGTTGTTTACGGTACAGTCTTAGGTATATTTATTTGAGTAATTTTAGCACTTTAGTAATTGTATCCTTTTTACTGATTTAAGTCAATGAATGATCCACTGACTGGAAGCACTTTAATTTCTTTGTACCTGTGACAATGACAATAAAGATCTATTCTATTCTATTCATTTGTATAGTATGCAATTGTGTTGGGGGCACAGCCTGGGCCAAGGAAAATGCTGTAGACTGTAGTTACATGGAGATTTTTATGAATGGACCCAGTAGTGTTTGTTAGGGGACAATTTATACATGAGATGATGAAAACTACCATACTTGAGAAATCCCCAGAACAATATAATGGATCAATTCTCGCAACTGGCTAAGCCTAAAACATCAGAATAACGGCCATTTGGTCTCATAGACACAAGTCCTTGTATTCCACACCTTCACTGGTACAACATGATACTAGTGTGTCCATTTCTCTCAAGCAGACAGTCTGAGAGGTCGACCAGCCCAACACATATTTCCTACATTATCCTACACTAACTGCAGCTGAGGTGAGGCAGTGCAGATCAACCCTCGCAAGGCTCCTGGCCCAGACGGTGTATCAGGTAGGGCCGTTGGGCTGTGCTGACCAGCTAGCAGGGGTCTTCAGTGACGTCTACCACCTCTCCCTTAGCCTGTCTGTACCCCCCACCTGCTTCAAGATGATCACCATTATCCCTGTGCCCAAGAACACCAAGGTCACATGTATGAACCACTATTGCCCGATAGCACTGACCTCTCATCATGAAGTGCGTCCAACAGGTCTACAGACGATGCCATCGCTCTGACAATGCACACCGCTCTCTCCCACCTGGACAAAGGGAATAAGTATGTGAGGATGTTGTTCATTGACTACAGCTAAGCATTCAACACCATTATCCCCTCCAGACTTGTCTCCAAGTTTGTGGACATGGGACTAAGCTCCTCCCTCTGCAAGTGGATCTTCAATTTCTTGACGGGGAAGCCACAGGTGGTGAGAATCGGTGACCGCACCTCATCCACACTGATCACCAACACAGGCACCCCCCAGGGCTGTGTGCTTAACCTTGTTCACTCGCACAGCACCAACATCCTTGTTAAGTTTGCTGACGACACAACCATCGTGGGCCTCATCTCTGACAGTGTCAGCCTACAGAGAGGAGGTTGATGACCGGAAATCATGGTGTCAGGACAATAGCCTCTCTTTCAACGTCAGCAAGACCAAGGAGATGATTGTGGACTATAGGAGGCGGCAGGAAGAAGAGCACCCCCACACATCAACGGATCCAAAGTGGAGAAGGTCAGCTGCTTCAAGTTCCTCGGGGTGAACATCAGTGATATGAAGATTTTCTATACATATGTGAGGTTGTCTCTTGCTGTGGTCAAGAGGTCACGCAGTGGGCCTTTGACAATACCCATATAGATCAGGGAATGTGCTCTGTTTAACCTTTGAGAAAAGTACAAACAATGAGTTATGACGCATCACCTTTGTGCTATTTCTCCTGTGCATTAAGTTGTGAAATGTGCACCGTTTAAGGGCATGTTTTGGTGGTTACTACAGTGCCCTCCAAAAGTATTGGAACAGTGAGGCCAATTCCTTTATTTTTGCTGTAGACTGAAAACATTTGGGCTTGACATCAAACGATGAATGTGAAACCAGAGATCAACGTTTCAGCTTTTATTTCCAGGTATTTACATCAGGATCTGATGCACAAATTAGAAAATATCACCTTTTTGTTCGAACCCACCCATTTGTCACGTGAGCAAAAGTATTGGAACATATGACTGACAGGTGTGTTTTGTTGCCCAGGTGTGTCCTATTACATACATTATTCAATCAATAAATACCACTGAATGTCTACACTCAGGTTCAGATTGGGTAAGATAGGTTTTGTCTATGCAGACTGTATTCAGAGGTGAAAACAACATGAAAACCGGAGCGCTGTCTTTGGGTGAAAAACAAGCAATTGTGAGTCTTAGAGAAGATGGAAAATCAATCAGAGCCATTGCAGAAACATTGGCCATAGCCAGTACAACCATTTGGAATGTCCTGAAGAAGAAGAAAACTACTGGTGTACTAAGTAACAGACGTCGAACAGGTAGACCAAGGAAAACATCAGCAGTTGATGACAGAAACATTGTGAGAGCTGTAAAGAAAGACCCTAAAACAACTGTTAGTGAGATCAGCAACAACCTCCAGATGGCAGGAGTGAAGGTATCACTATCTACTGTTCGCAGAAGACTTCATGAACAAAAGTACAAGGGCTACACCAGAAGATGCAAACCACTCATTAGCAAGAAGAATAGGAAGGCCAGGCTGGAATTTACCAAAAAGTACAGAGATGAACCTCAAAAATTCTGGGACAAAGTTTTATGGACTGATGAGACAAAGATTAACTTTTACCAAAGTGATGGAAAGGCTAAAGTTTGGAGAAAGAAAGGAACTGCTCATGATCCCAAACACACAAGCTCATCTGTGAAACACGGTGGAGGTAATGTCATGGCTTGGGCTTGCATGGCTTCTTCTAGGACGGGCTCATTAATCTTCATTGAGGATGTAACACATGATGGCAGCAGCAAAATGAACTCGGAAGTCTACAGAAACATTTTGTCTGCCAATTTAAGGAAAGATGCAACCAAACTGATTGGCAGAGCCTTCATCATGCAGCAAGATAACGACCCAAAACACACTGCCAAAACAACAAAGGAGTTCATCAGGGGCAAGAAATGGAAGGTATTAGACTGGCCAAGTCAATCTCCAGACTTAAACCCTATAGAGCATGCATTTTACCTGCTTAAGAGGAGACTGAAGGGAGGAACCCCACAAAACAAACAACAACTGAAAGAGGCTGCAGTGAAAGCCTGGGAAAGCATCAAAAAGGAAGAATGCAAAAGTTTGGTGACGTCAATGGGTCACAGACTTGCTGCAGTTATTGAAAGCAAAGGATTTGCAACTAAATATTAAGTCTTATTCACTTAAATATGTTTTAAGTATATCTGTTCCAATACTTTTGCTCACATGACAAATGGGTGGATTCAAACAAAATGTGATATTTTCTTAGTTGTGCATCAGATCCTGATGTAAATACCTGGAAATAAAAGCTGAAACGTTGATCTCTGGTCTCACGTTCATTATTTGATGTCAAGCCCAAATGTTTTCAGTCTACAGCAAAAATAAAGGAATTCGCCTCACTGTTCCAATACTTTTGGAGGGCACTGTAAATCTGTATGGGCCAGCTCATGTATATAATGGACCTCTGAGAGACTTGTTTCTCTCTCATGCTATCCCTCTGTCATGGACTGATGGCATGATTTGACGTCGTTACTAATAAACCAAGCTTGCTTGGAGAAAGAGATCTCATCGTTACAATCAGCAATGATCTCACCTGGTCTGTTCACACTGACAAGGTGGTCAAAGCGGCCCGTAAACGCCTCTTCTTCCTGTGGAGACTGAAGAAGTTCAGCCTCCACAGGCTGTAGGTCAGCCTCCCGGGTGTAGGTCTTCCAGTGCGGGGAGAGGGCAGCCAACAATCTTTTGAGTGGTGTTGATGACCCTCTGGAGCGTTTTCCTCTGAGCCACTGTACAGGTGGTATACCAAATGCATATGAATATGTGAGGATGCTTTCAATGGAGGCTTGGTAGAAGGACACCAGCAGTCTTTGTGTGATGTTATTCCTGCTGAGTGTTCTCAGGAAGTACAGTCTCTGCTGGGCCTTTTTCAGCAGCTCAGAGGGGTTCACACTCCAGGATGGAAGGTCCTGTATGTGGACTCCCAGGAAGCGGAAGTCACCCTCTCCACACTTCACTCCTCACAGGTGAAGTGTAACAAGTTTACTTTGTACGCTGTGTTGGTTGACTGTGTCGGCACAGAGCACTGCCCAGCTTCCACGTCCAAATCTGTGCCCACGCCATTTTCAAGTAGCAGCGCAGCAGCCTGGTGAGCAGCAGAGGTGGATAATGTCAGTCGTCCTGCTGCGCGGAGGTCATCCATGTACCTGCAGTAATGCCTTTGCCTCAGATAGGACAGTGGGGAGCGACAGGACACAAGTGTAAGAGAGTGTGCCGTAGCCAGCTGCAACACAGGTAAGGGCACCATCACAAACTGTTTAATGACACATTTTGCATATAGCCTACTGATTGGATAGCCAATAACTTGTCATGCAACACCATAACCATAAATTGGCCCTTATTGTTAGAACTAAGCTAAGCTAAATGCAAGTTCCATTGTGTAGTAATTGTCATGGTGATTGTTTTGTTAAGGTCTTAAGGCATGCAAATGTCACTTTATGAGGTTATTTAACATTAATATGAGTTCCTCTTGCCTGCCTTTGGTCACCCAGTGGCTAGACATTTTGATAAGTATAAGCTAAGCCCTGGTATCCTAGGTAGACAACATAAGCGCTCGCCAGCTAGCAAGCTAGTTTAAATAATATAACCTACGGGTATCTCTAATACAATGTTTATTTGACCAACCATATTACCATTGTATGAGTAATGTTATTCTAAAAGCGAAATCCAAAGGTTGCCTGATGGCATACGAGGGTCTGAGAAGGCGTCTTCGCTGTGCTCTCTTATTGAGATCGAGTGCGTGGTGATGAGAGCTCGGAATTCTGAAAGACTAGCAACAAGTTCTTCCGTCGTCTCCATCGATAAAATGCCTTATTACATTCACCAGTAATGAATTAAATAGGCAATCAATTGTGCGTGGCGTATGTTGCCTTGTTGGAATTTGTTCAATAACACGTGTGTGCCATTTCTGAAATAAATTTGCGTCGATATGTTCACTGTAGTGCTGTCTTCTGTAAGGTGTGGTCTTCGGCAGCTAATTTGCATGTTAACTAGATATCTTGTTGGCAATAGTTACAAGTACTTATTGGTTTCGGGATATCTCTTGTTGGAATAGTTACTAGTAACTAAAGAATAGTTACTAGTATCTATTCCCGTTTTACTAGTAACTTTCATTAGATACTAGTAACTATTCTTTAGTTACTAGTAACTATTAAAATTCTTACTAGTAACATTATTATTCTTACTAGTAACAAATGACTACTTGATAGTAAAATGTTACTAGTAAAAGGGGAATAGATACTAGTAACTATTGGATTAGTTACTAGTAACTAAACAATAGGTACTAGTATCTAATGAAGTTACTAGTAAAACTGGAATAGATACTATTTGGACACAAATAGTAGATATCTGTAAAGCAGAGCCCCATAGGATACAATTGTAAAATTGTCCAATTTGTTACTAGTAAAATGGGAATAGATACTAGTAACTATTGGATTAGTTACTAGTAACTAAAGAATATGTACTAGTATCTAATAAAAACTTACTAGTAAAACGGGAATAGATACTAGTAACTATTGGATTAGTTACTAGTAACTAAAGAATAAGTACTAGTAACTTTAAAATAGTGACTAGTACGTTTATAGAAATAAATGTTAAAACAGCCTGCCATATGCGTCTGCTAAATGAATAAATGTAAATACATTTAAGTTTGTTAAAATATCCACTAGATGGCAGTGTGAGTGCACAAATAGTAAGGGCAGAGCCTTTGGTCAATGTGATACGGTTCAAGATGACATCACTCTGAAGTACCATAAACAATTCCACCTTGGTATGTCTTTAAATGATTTAATTCAAATGAATTGCTCCACAGCTCGCGCTCCAAATTGTCACAGGCTCATCCAGCTCCTTGACACTAGGGTGACTACCTGTCTCACTTTGCGTTGTGTTGCACAGCATTTTCACCCCTTGTTCCGCACGTTGCATTTTGAAATTGCTGTGCGATACAATGCAAAGCTGGACATGTGGTCACCCTACTTGACCCACGTGCGAGCTTGGCGAGACGCACATACATTCTTTCTGGAAATGATGACAAAGCTCCCACCCTTGGTCTTTAGCTCCTGTTTCATTTCGCTTCCAATCGCTGCTCGCCCTTACGAATATAAATTATATTTCGGCGGCAATGTTGTTTTTAACTGGAATTGCCTGATAGCCATGTTGTAATAAGCCTATGTGCCAGGGAGACCGCATAGGCTTAGGCGGTAGCCATGTTTTGGTCGCGTCATGTTCATAAGTTCACCATTTTACAGTTCGGTCGACACCAAAAATGTCGAGTGGACTGAGACTGCGCCCTGGGGTACATTGTTTTGCCTCAGAGACAGACTTGGCTCACTGGCAGTGTGTTAACGATATTGTATTTCACTCAATTATACTCCTAAAACGTCAGGGAAGACTGCTTTTTGTAGACTAGAGCCTCTTAAGTGATGAAACCAGTTCAAGTGATAGACTTTTGACCTGAATCCAATGATAAGTCATCTGAATAAAAACCACTCAAGAGAAGTACTGCTTCTTGGATGATTTGTGCTCCACATCAGTTCATCTCACACTGTAGAGGTTTGAAATCTCGAGATATGCAATGGCTTACGCTGTAACTATCTAACATTATTCCAATCAGCTAATCCCATTTGCAATGTCCGTTAAAAATGCAGCAACACAGTCCAATAAATCCACATCCGCAACGTTGTTGAAATAAAAGATGAAAATCTCCGGGTTTTATTCCTTGGTTTCCGATTTACAAAATAAATTCTTAATAGACATAGCTAGAAGTTAGCAGTTAGCAGGTAAGAAAACCGTTAGCTTCCACAGGTCTCAAGATCTGAAACACACAAAACTGAAAATCAATGTAACATAGCCGGAGAAGGCTGTTCTTAAAGAGGCAGTACATCATTTTACCAATATGTACATAATCCTATAAAAGCGTGGATTCTAGTATGCTTTTAACCTTTTAACATTAAGTCTTATTCACATTACTTATAAATTGTACTTTGGCCTCTACATACCCGGCCCCGAATTGCCTTCCAACCTAGAAGCAATTACAACTTTAAATGTCTTTATTTTGAGTAAAATTCAATAACAGTCCTTCTCATACTGCTTCCTGAAGTAAGCAGAGTTTAGTTATCGGCCTCTCAAGTTCATTCGTCTTTCTCTTGACTCGAACCTTGCGGACCACTCCATGCTCGTCCTCCATAGTCGAGTCGGCAGTGTGAGTGCACAAATAGTAAGGGCAGAGCCTTAGGTCAATGTGATACGGTTCAAGATGACATCACTCTGAAGTACCATGAACAATTTCACCTTGGTATGTCTATAAATGATTTAATTCAAATGAATTGCTCCACAGCTCGCGCGCTCCAAATTACTGAAGTAAGCAGAGTTTAGTTATCGGCCTCTCAAGTTAATTCGTCTTTATCTTGACTCGGACCTTGCGTACCACTTCATGCTCGTCCTCCATAGTCTTAACAATTCTTCCCATCAGCCATGATCCCCTGGGGGCTGATTCGTCGACAATCAAGACTACGTCTCCCGGGATGAAGTTTCGTGATGGATGTGATAGTCTGTTCGAGACCTTTTTTGCTCAACATCTCCCTGTTCACCCGTTGATCACTGTACAATCCATTCATCTCCTTTCTCTTCCTTGACAGGTTTACCAGAGTTCCCTTGAGTAATGTGAGCCACGCCACAGCCTTCTTGAGGCGCATCCATGAGGAATAGTATCAAATTCGTTGTTGCATTGCATCAGTGCTTTTTTCTGCTGTTGTAGCATTGACAAATATGCCTTTCTTGACCTCAGGATCTTCGGCCGTGAGCTCTTCTAGGTGATCATGCTTGTCTGACCATTCCCTTACAGGTATACTGAGGAAGACAGGCCCAGCTATCCAAACTTTGTTCTTCATGTAGACGCTCACCTTTTGTCCCCTGGAGGCGCAATCAGCAGGATTCAGCTGAGTGCTGACGTAGCTCCATTGCTGCACTTTTGATGCTTGCAAAATTATGGCAATTCTGTTCGCCACAAATGTCTTAAATCTAATGTTCTCATTTGCTAAGTACTTGAGTATGGCAGTACTGTCCGTCCAAAACCTTGAATCAGACAGTGGCAGCTGTAGTTCTTTCTTCAGCATGACATCCACCTTCACAGCTAAGGCAGCCGCCGTAAGCTCCATCCGCGGGATAGTTGGTGGTTTGAGAGGGGCAACCCTTGCCTTTCCCAAGACAAATGAGCAAAAAATTTGGTTGCTACTGTCCGTCTGGACTAAGTAAGTAACAGTACCATAGCCTGTTTCGCACGCGTCACAAAAGTGATGCAGCCGAGCTTGCACTGTTTTCCCAAACTCTGGTGGCTTAAATCACCGATCCACTCCAAAGTCAGTGAGCTGTTGAAGTTCCTCAGTACACTCTGTCCATTGTTGTGCAAATTGTTCTGGCACAGTGTCATCCCAGCCTGTTCTTAGTCTACCCAATTCTTGCAGGATGTTTCTAGCAGGCAGTATGACTGGCAACAACATTCCCAGCGGGTCGTAAACTGAACTCATCGTGGACAGGATACCTCTCCTGGTGAGAGGCTTTTGCTCTATGTGCACGTGGAACTTGAACTGATCTGATCGGATACACCACTGTACTCCCAAAGCTCTCTTGATGGCGAGTGAATCCTGGTCAAGGTCGAGATCTTTGACTTCTGTTGCCCGGTCCTCAAATGGAATGTTTAACAACACATTGTGATTGTTTGTTGTCCATTTTGTCAGTCTAAAACCTCCTGTTTGACAGATGGCCTTCAAATCTTGGAGTAGTCTGACTGCTTCTTATTCAGTGGCAACTGATCTCAGGCAATCGTCTACATAAAAATTATGTAAGACTGTATCCACTACTGTTGCACTAAACGTATTCTTGATGTCCTCCGCACACCTTCTCAACGCATAACTCGCGCAGCTTGGTGAGGAGGTGGTTCCGAATAAGTGTACCTCCATTCTGTACTCTTGCAGCTATTTTGAGGTGTCGCCGTCCGGCCACCACAAAAACCCGAGGAGGTCAGCATCTTCTGGTGAGACTTTGACCTGGTGGAACGTTGTTTCCACATCCGCCATGACTGCGACTCGCTCTTGACGGAATGTAGTTTAGACACCAATCAGATTGCTCGTCATGTCAGGCCCTTTCAGTAATTGTTCATTGATACCCCCTTTCCACCAAAGTGAACCAGGAGCTAGTTCGGAGCTGGCGCTAGAGCCAGTTCGGAGCTGGTTCAAGAACGGAGCTTACTAAGAACTGGTTTGCTTTTCCACGGGCGAGAGCCACAACAGAGCCATGTCATTACGTCACTGTATACGTCTCATATTTCCAAGCAACGCTAGCGCGGTAGCGCCAAACACAACATCAACAATGGCAGACGTTTCGTTGCTGTTGTTGCTCATGGTTTTGCGAACCTACATCGGCATCCAAACACGGATGACCGATTATATAGACCAATTATCAGCCTACGTCACACAACTGTCAAGAAGTCTCAACTGCGCATTTCGGTTGTAAAAGACGAACTTCTCCCCGGTCTATTACACTTGAAGTGTCGATCAGGTCTTCATATATCTCTGGCCACTGGATTGCATGGCTTGATATTAACTTTGAGGCTCTTGGCCTTTGGACAAATACATTTACGTTTCACTTGTCTATGCAGAAAATCCACTTGACCCCGATACCCTGACCAAGTGATCAGCCAAAACTAGCCTGGCTAACGGAGGTCGCTTTCTCAGGCAAATGACGAATTAAACAGGCTTGGTTAAAGAAATCCGAGATTCTGGCTATCTTCATCAGGCTCGTCTCCCTGACGTTTCTGGTGTAAAATTGAGTGAATCACAACATTGTGCACACTGCCAGTGAGCGAGTCTAACTGAGGCTAACGTCAAAACAGTGTAACGGGGACGCAGTCTCACTCATGGCCAGTTTCAACAAATCAGAAAAACAATTGGACCAGCTGGCTAAAAGAAGAATTCCCATATATCTCTTGAAAGCTGTCCTTCTCGACTTTTAAAATGTAAAATTGACTGTTAAACTGTAAAATTATGAACTGTTAAATTATGACCTTAGTGACATGACGAAGACATGGTTGCCACTCGACTATGCGGTCTGTACCGGGCAACATTCTCACTCAAATTTCAAGACTTTCGTGACCCAAATCAAAATTCTGATGCGACAGATCAATGGGTAATCACTTTCTCTTTTAAAGGCTGTCCTCCTCGACCTTTTTGGTATTTTTAAATCTAACTATTTGTATTATCAGTGTGGTCCTTTTGCCATAAAAAATTCTATCCTTTCCCGGTTTTCTGCAGCCACATTGCGCGAATCCCGAATGTTTACATTACAATCGAGAATAATAAAAGTCGGAGCAAATTTACAAATTAGCAGTTTCATCAATAAAATAAGCACATTTTCAGCAACTACACTGCCCACTTCTCGATACATTTTCATTCAGATTCTGATTTACAAGTACCGTTTAGCTGAAATATGAATTGTAAAAACTTTGCAATGGCGGACAAAGCGTTTTGTTGGTCACGGTAACCCCGCCCCAAGCGGTTCTTTGTTGGTTCATAAACTAGACCAGCTCCGAAGTGGTGCTCGTTCCGAACCACGTACGAACCACGTACGAACCACTTTTCCGGTTCCCAGTCTGTCGAAAGAGGAAGAACTGATTCGCAATTAGGCACCGGCTCCGAAACGGCTCCCAAAATGCGTTGGTGGAAAAGGGGTATGAGTGTGGTTCCTTGATATGAAGCGCCACAGTCGAATACCACTCGCATTTTATGCTTCTTAGGGTGGTATACACCGTGATGCGGGATAAACCACACCTTTCCATCACTCCGTTTTAGTTTTTAATCTGGGACCTTTACAGCGTAGCCCTTCTTTATCATATCATTCATGAAGCTGACGTAGTCTTCTTTGAATGTCTGATTTCTCTGAAGCTTCTTTTTTAGGTTGAGCGCTCGTTGCTCTGTCATTGCTCTATTGTTGGGCATTTTCACCTCTTTGTTCTTCAACGGCAGACCAATAATTTGGTGACTATGTCCATAAAAAGTTGGTCTTCCTTAGACATTTCTAACTGCTCTCCTTGAGCATTCTCAGGAAAATCATACTTGAACTGCTGAGTCCACAAGTCTTTGAGTCGAGCCACTGAGATCCGATTCATCTGGATATGCGGGTGACCATTCTTTGTCCAGCTTCTGATGTTCTCCCGCAGCGGCCCGTTTACTGTCCATCCCAAAGCTGTGCGTACTGCATACGGCCCATCCTTGACACTGCGTATTACCTCTTTTGGCTCCAAAGCCTTTGCCACATCGGTCCCAATCAGAAGACCGATATCCGCGTTGATCGATGGAATTTGTACACCTCGCAGGTGTGGCCACTTATCCACATCTTCTTGGGTTGGAATGTTCTCTTGCGGGGATAACCTTTTGTGCGAAAACACCTGGAAGCTCGATGAAGTCATCATCTTCTAGGCTACTCACTTCTAGGTCTGATACAGCTTTGCATGAGACTGTCTGTTGGTCTCCCATAGTGGTGAGTAGGATGTTCAATTTCTTTCCTTGCAGGTGAAGGTTGTTCACCAGCTTGTTAGTGCAGAAAGAGACATTACTCCCTGGATCCATGAATGCATAAGAAGTCAGCACCTTGTTGCCTTTCTTTGCCTTTACTCTCACGGGAACGATGGCGAGGACACTACCTGTACCCCCGACCCCAGTCTGAGAGCGAGCTTCCCCTGCGTCCACGAATCCACTGACAATAGTTTGCTCTTCCTTTGGAGACTCCTATTTTGGCTCCCCCTGTGAAGACCCTTCCTTTGGTAAGTCTTTATATCTCTGCTTTATATGTAAGAGCGTAGGGTGTGTCGCTGAACATATCTGACAGCTCTTCTTTTCTTCACAGGCGTTACTCATGTGTCCTCCTATAAGACAACTGAAACAAAGTCCTTTGCTCTTAAGGAATTCAAGCTTTTCTTTGTGCAGCCTTTTTTGGAGTTTCTTGCACTGTTCCATGATATGATCTCCTTGACAGAAGATACAAAGTTTCATGAAGGCTTTGTCCTTTGTTTGTTCCCTTCTCCTGAACTTTGTTGTTTCCGGCACCAGCGGCATCTTTCTCAGCTTTCTGTTCTTTTACTTCGGTGGCTAGTGTTGTGATGTTTTTCTTTCCACTTGACCTTTCGGTCTGGTGCTTTGTTTGTCCTGAGATTTCACCAAATACAGGGTGTGCTGCCATTTCAGCCTGTGCGTTAATAAATTACACTACGTCTTTGAACCTTGTCCGACGAACTTGTTTTTTCTAAATGTCTATGGCGACACTCCTAAATCTCTCTCTCAACCTGTATGGGAGCTTTGAGATGATCGTGCGCATGTTAGCAGCATTTTCCATCTCTTCTAAGTACTCCAGATCTGACATTGCATTATTGCAGTTTGCTTTGGTGTCATCTGCTTTAATGGCAGGCCAGTTTAAAGCCTTGTCAAGATATGCCATGGATATCTTATATTTATCACCAAAGCGTTCCTTTAGCAGTCTCTTGGCTTCAGGGTAACCCTGATCTGGATCCATATGAAAACAACTGCGCACTAACTCATTAGGCTGCCCATTTGTGTTCTGTTCTAGATAGTAAAGCCTATCTTTGCTGTTTTCAGTCTTGCTTTCTATGCGGTGCTCAAAGGCTCTCATGAAGAGACTATAGTCTAATGGATCTCCCTTAAAAACTGGAATGTTCGGTGATGGCGATGCCTTTGCCGCTTTATTAGGCTTTCAGTGATGTCGTTTTGCCGTTTCATGACGGTAACCAGGTTATCTGTGTGATTATCTGAAGTGACAGGAGCTCGTATCACATCAATGCCTCCTCCACTAGTGTGGCTATGCCAAGTTCCACCGCTAGCTACACTTCTCTTACTGTGGTTGACATAACGTTTCCTTGGCTCGGACATCAATATTTCCACTCTTCTGCCTTTGGTTCTACGTGACACATCTGAACTTTCATATTTTCTTAATACGGCTAATCGTGCGTCGGTTGCAGCGAGCCCTGCTTGCAGCTCAAACTGTTCTTTTTCTATGGGGCTATTATTGTAGCAAAAGTATTCACAAATGCACAGCACGATTCACAAATGCACAGCACGATTCACGAATGCAAAGCACGATCCACGAATGCACAGCACGATTCACGAATGCACAGCACGATTCACGAATGCACAGCAAGATTCACGAATGCACAGCAAGATCCACAAATGTGTACGATCCACAAATGTGTACGATCCACAAATGCGTACTGCGATCCACAAATGCGTACAAGGATCCACAAATGCGCTCTCAGATTTGTGTATGTGTAAAACCTTGTCCAAATACGTAGTCACAAAGGCTGGCCTCTCAATTGGCTGTGTTTTTTACACGTGACTTTTGCTACACTTCTGCCGTGGTACAAATCCACAACTCTTGTGCGTGTGCGAGTGCATGTGCGACGATATGTGCCTCGGTAGCTGTAAAGCCTCCATACCACCAGTCGGCGGTATAGCGGTCCAGTGATTTTTAAGGCAACGTGATATTGCTACTATTGTATTTTACTGGGCTATATAAGGCTACTTATGACGTCATAAGTAGCCTTATATAGCCCAGTAAAATACAATAGTATCAGTAACACTAGTTATGAGTCACCGAGCATACATCATAGAAGGCCACTAGCAAGCTAGCTAGACCAACTAACCTAGCTGAAAATGTCTATGCCACATTATGTAGCTAGGTATCGAGTCAAGGTCGGGAGCCTATCTAGTTTTAAAACGAGTTTGGGGGAATTTGTTTGTATTTAAATAAGGGTAATAATTAAGAGTTGTCCTGAAATGTCATCGCCTAGCAAGCTAGGCACATACAACAATCGGAAAAGGTGTGCCTAACCTCACGTGGTAATCCAACGTGCATTGAGCTACTTCGATAGATCAACCCCTTCCGTTTTGATAGCGATTAGAACAGTTAGCTGGAGGATAAATTACTTTAAAGAGTTTATTTGACTGCACATTTTTCAGATGACAAATTAAAATGGCTATACAATCCACAATTCAGTTAGAATTATTTTGAATAGTTTCAATTGAAAGCTTGATACATAGCATTTGAAATAAAAAGGGGAGTCAGGTGAATGAAGAGTGCATCTTAGACGGTTGAAGTAAATTTTCCATGCATTGGTTTCAGTGTTTCCTCCATGTTGATTTTGAATAAATATATTGTTAATATATGCCAGAATGCTTATCCTATCAAGATCAAATGAAGCAGACAGTGTACATGCTTCCCAGTGGCCCCTTAATCGATAGGCTACCGACCATTTACAAAACGTTGTTACGTAAATTATTAATTGGCAGCATTTATGCCATTTAGAACATACTTTATGACTGTAAGGTGTCATTAAGTAGCGTAAATTTCTTCTTTAGGAAAAATATGACGAAAATATGTGCAATATTACATTACCTATTCGATATTACATTAACGGGGAAATCCTAGAGGAAACACTGGGTTTTCATAGGTATTACAGTTCAAACTTGTTTGTCTTGTTTCTGTAGGGGTCAGAGAAAGATGTAGAGTACGTAGCCAGGAACCTGATCGCACTCATACAACAGAATCTTGGCGGAAGTAGTGCGACAAGAGCGTCTGCTAATCCCTCACCAAGAACACCAGCTGACTTAAATCATGGACTCAGAGCAACAGCCAGCACCTCATCAAGAACTGCCACCACTGTACAAACACCAGTCTCATCAGAAATGCAAAGGTTGGTTAATTGTTCGATAGCATGTCTATCAACACAGTTTGGAATTTTAAATACACTATTGGATTGGAGTAGCCTTGTATCCCAAAAATGTGGGGGTGCGGGGTGGGAAGGAATGTCATTCCCAAAAAAAATATTTACCTGGGAGGTCCATGCATGTGAACTCTACAACATATTAACATCCCATTTTGATAGCCTGTACTTGGTCTTTTGTTTCCTCATCTCTTTTCTTGCCTCTTCTCTACTCTGCTCTCCTGCCCCACTCACCTCAACTACTGCCTGTCTATCTATTAAATAAGGTTTTATATTATGTTGCATAATTACTTTACGTCATCAATAGTGGTTAAAGGAACCCTCAGTAATAACTTAAACATTGTAGTAGTTCAGAACTAGAAGTCTCTTTTCCCCAATTTCAGAGCATAACTTGACTCTCTGCCTCGCTATCTGAGTCTTGGCCACTAGCTCTAGTGCTATAGTATACCCATCTTCAGAAATCTTTCTCTTCTTGGATAAATATTTGTAACTAATCTGAAAATGCTATTTATAGTACGTACCTAGCTTAGGTTAACTTTGTTGGAATTAATATTTTTTCATTGAAGTCCAACTTCACCTTACTGGCTTACAGGCTCTAAATTCAGAATTTGCTAGCTCTAGCTTCAGTGGTGCTAGTTAGTGGTAGATGTAACAAAACCTCTTGATTAACAAAATTGTATGTTTAACTTAAACATGTTAATGTTGCCAAGTTAAATCTTGTAATGCTATCCTCTGCCCTGTTTGTCACTGCCAGTCTGAGCCGAGGTTAAAGAAAATGGTTGCTGTACTGGCGCAGTTGTTTTAATTTCTGACTTTGCAAGTGATTTGACATCTTGTCTCAGTTGACTCAAGTTGCTCAACCTCCGAGAGAGAGAAAACGACCGTTCGTTTGAGTTCCGTGGAGCGGACAGCTGACAGTCGTGACTTTGACTTTTAGTAGAAGTAAATATAGTTATATTCATAAGCAGTATCAGATTCGGTGCCAAATGCACAGAGCTGAAATGCTGTGTGTGTGTATAGAATGACTGAAGACGATATAAAATATTGATTTCTTTTTTCATTGGTCACAGATCTTTTCCAGGCCTTTTCAGGGGAAAGAGGAGGTTTGCGAACACACTGCGAACAGTGCATCGCAAAATTCAATGTTTTCAGTTATATCTCCTCCCTTCTCCTGCAACTATGACTCCAAAAGGAGAAGATGAGTTGAGGCTGTGCCAGGCAGGGCTAGGCTTGAGAATGGTCTCATTGCCAGAAGATGCAACTCATGATCAGGTTAGGTGCAGTGGTGTTTAATGCCAAACATTAAATTCAAAAAAGTAGAGCGCTTCAGATAAAATGAGAACCCTCTTGCCTGAGGCTCAGTGTCAGATTAAATAAGTTTGCTGTAATCAACAATAAACTCAGTCTTGCTATGCTACTGTCTTTCTGTAGATATCAGACATACTTAACCACGAGTACCCTAAAATCCAGAGCCTGAATGGCTCCTGGATGTTTTACAAGTCTTCAGGTAAACACACCCATTGAACTAATACATAGCACTTATACTGTGGCGCTTTGCTGTTGTTGGCATCAGATATGTCACCTCAATATGCAGAACGTTTGTACCAGCAAAGTGTTGGAGAACAATACACAAGACCAAGTCATTTTTTAGCTAGTTTTTGTGCTGTCATTATGCTGGTGGAATTTACCATAGCTGCACCTTTGTCATGTCATTAGCAAACACTTGAGTGTTGACAGTTTTATATGTTTCAGGGGGAAGTGGACGCAGGCGGCTGACAACTGTAAGCCCCCAGGTGGAAGGATACACCACCTCACAACTGAAGAGGTCATCCAACAATGGAAAAAACACGTTGTACATTTCCCCATTACAGGGTGAATTGGATGTTACCCCCCTTGCCAAAAATGCCTCAGAATTTTCAAAAATGCCAAAGGCAACCTGTGAAAAATGCCAGGAGACGATGCCATTGCATCTTTTGGCCCTACATATTGACAGTTGCACAGAAAATGTTGACGACTGTGAAGTAAGTTGTGTTCTTCCATCAACATAATAGTACTTTATAAGTGGCGGCTCCTGAAAAACATCTTGGGGTGGGGGGGTGGGTCACAGTTTGGAATGCAAGGGAGAAAACAGGACAACGGACCTTTAAAAAAAAACTAAACATAAAAAAGACATAGTTAAGGCGGCAGGCGTGTGTTGCTTGGTGGCCAGCTTAACTGAAAAGTGCTTTGGGAAACCTTGCAATAGTTGCATTTAAAAAAACATTTTGCTTCCAGTAGTCCATAGAATGTCCCAATATTGGTCCCTTTTTATCATATCAGTATATATTTTGATATTGATTATTTGACCCCACATCTAATTATGGATCCAACTGTTGTGCTCCTTTAGGACTGGCGTAGTGAGGTCCAGGTTCTTTCTGTCACAAATTCACCACTTGAAGAGTCCAGAGATGAGCAGGTGATAACGATTAACTGTAATCTGTCTGGAATTCTACACTTTCTTCAAGATAATTGTGCTTTTGATTTGAACTTTTACAACTGTTCACAGGATAGAAAGGAATGCCCTATATGTTGTGGTTGCTTTCCATCAGATGACATTGCTCTGCATGCAAGCTTGTGTGGTGAAAGGTTTGCTATTTTGTCATGTTAAATATGCACATCTTAATTAACATGTTGTTCATTTTATTTCACAAATGTTTGATCTTTTCATTAAACTTTTTGGGTTGTAATTTTCCTGCCCAGAGTTAGCACTGGACAGATAGACATTCTAAATGTGTGTGGTTTAAATGAATAATTATTTATACATTTTGCTGGAAAATGTAGTGTTTTAATATTGATCATTCTCAGTCAACAGGATACTTCTGACTACAATTCAGACTTCTGTCCCACTTCTGGCCCCACTAGTAGTGTGCTGTGCGAGGGAAGCATGCCTATGGCTGATATATCTAGGTGATTTGTGTTCTGCATTTATCTTTCATTGGTTTTCTTAAAATGTGAATCAAAGTTATTGTTTTCTTTTGCTTTTCTTAATAGTGAACATGATATCCTCCAGATGCTTGCAAATCAAGTAGATGAAAGCAAAGATTTTAAGATCTGCATCACCCGGGATGACCTTGTCCAAAGAGGCTTCATTCAGTGGGCAAGACAAAAAAAGGGTTCCCCTGTCAATAAACTCAATGTGACTTTCATAGGAGAAGCAGGAATTGACACTGGTGCCTTAAGCAAATAATTTTTGACGGGTAATGTACTGAAACTTCAGAGGTACAGACTCAGTTATAGTTTAAGTTATTTCATTAATTGTGTCGTCTTCGTTTGCTATATATAGATATGATGAATGGCATTGAGAGGCGACTGTTCGAGGGCAATGGCAAGAAGGGAAAGAGTCCCATCTACTCCATAAGTGACCTAGAAAATGGCTTCTACAGGTTTGCAACTGTTTCATACTTGTCCTTGTTCTACAGTTTCTGCATGCAAGTGTGAAAAGGTCTTGTACAAGTTTGAATTTTTTTGTTGATATGCAGAACTGCAGGAGAAGTGTTCTCAGTCAGCCTCGCTCAGAGTGACCCAGCACCATGCTTCTTTAGAAATTGGTGTTTCCAGTTCCTTGCCACAGGAGACTTTGACACTTTGCAGTTGACCAAAGACGATGTGGACGATCAGGAATATTCTTCACTCTTAGAAAGGGTGATTACACCTGCTGTAACTAGCTTTAGTAAGCAGTGAAAGAAACAGACAGAATGCTTTCATTGATGTACAATATTCCATTGCTATCCTGTAAAGAATTAGAATTCATTTTAGGTGGAGGCGGCAACTGATCTGACAGAGTTGACAGAAGAAATAGTGAGTTGTGGTTACACAGGGCTTGTAAAGTTGGACAGGAAGGACAGTATTATAAGGTGTGTAAATTATGCATGTACACATACATTTAGGAAAAATTATTTATATTATACATAAAAAATCAAATAAAAAAAATGTTTGGTCAATTCTACTGCCAATGCCCTTGACCAAGGCATAGCTTATGGCCCACTATGGTGCGAATACATTAGCCGATGTCAAAATACTTTTGGTATGAAAGAGGGTTGATGATAAGTAAAGGTAAAAACATCTAAGAAATGTGTTATTTAAAAAACCTAATCTACACTGTTAGTGGAAGTGCTTCATTAGTATTCTAAATAGTAAGTAGAGCCTAACCTTGGGTCTTTTTCCAGAAATGTTTTGTTGTTTTGTTTCTCCACTAATCAAGACAAATGTTATTTCCTGCTCACAATAGAGCCATTGTTCTACATGCCACAATGCGTCTGACTCCTATCTTTCAGCAAATCAGAAAAGGCATGAAGTTCTACAACCTTGTGGAGTTGATTGGGAGGCACCCAGATCTCTGCTCAAACCTGTTTGTCCCCAAAGACGATGATGACAGGGTAAAGATGCTGGACATTTAATCATCTCATTTACTTGACTGATTGGTTAAAAATGATTCTTTAAATCCATACATATTGTATAGCTGCATCTCTTTGTATGATTATTGCACCATTATCTTTTGATGACTTGCTGTTATTACTTTGTTGCACATTGTTTTTGAAGAATACAAAGACATATATAATGTAAACTGTTGACTTATTTGTTATCTTTAGGCAGATGCTGATTACATCATGAGCATCATAGTGCCTGAGCTGGGTGAGAGGGGAAGTCCAAGGCATGCAAAAGAAAATGCCATTGTAAACTTCTTTCAGGACTTTCTGCAAGAGCTTGAAATCACAGGTTTGACTTTTTTTCTGACCTCAAACAAAACTTGTTTTAATCCCAATTTGCCATGTAGACTGTTACTTTAAAAATAACGTAATAGTTGTCTTCTATTTTCATGTAAATGTACATGTAATAAATACAAAAATATGCAGTAGGTGCTGGCTGAATTGGGTCATGAATTGGGTCCAGAAATGTGTTTTTGATTCTTACATCATTGTAATTAAAAGCTGTTTTGTTTACAAAATGTTTTTTCAATCATGCAGGTCAGGATGAAGACCAAGCTGAGCCTTTGACCGAAGAAGTCAAAGACCCACAAAGTCAAAATGAGGAATGTCTGGAACCACATATCAACTTGAGCCTGTCTGTACCATCAGTATTGCAGTGGTTAACTGGACAAAGGCACAAGCCCCTTCTTCCCTCAGAAAGGGCGTCTTTTAAAATCAATGTCAAATTTGAACACCACTGCAAAGAACTACAGCCAGATCACCGTATTTGTTATCCACTTGTAAGTGCCTGCACAAATACTATAACCTTTCCTGTTGCACATATGAATACATACAGTGAGTTCAGAGATATAATGACGGTAGCGATCCGAATGAGTAGAGGTTTCGGACGAGTTTAGGAGGCACGTTTTAAAGACCACACGTTTTAATAGCCATAGTGAGCCAGTATTGTGAATTGTGCGATGCTCAGTTTCTGTTCCTCAGATCAATGCAACTTTTACTATTGAAGAACTTCTACATTTTTCTATCCACATATGTAATAAGTTAATCTTATTCAAGTTCAAGAAATTCTGTGAAATTTTCTGTGAAATTTGAGTTCTTTACAAGTATATGCCAATTAAATGGTCATCAAGATCGACTTGAAAACAAATTGTATTGATGTTGACAGTATGTCAAACTTCAATTTAAGTTTTGACTGGTAATGCTTGATTTGTTTCAGCAGTGTTAACATGTGTAGTTCAGCAAGTGCAAAAATAAAGAGCATTCATAGAATTTGAGTTTCATGACATGGCTCTACATCAGGGGTGTTCCATCCTAGTCCTCAGGGTCCAGCTTAGAGGTTGAGGAGAAGGTTGCAGCAAGGATGCCATTGGACCTGCCACTGGAGGAGCGGCAGGTATTGACCCTTGCTTAAGGCGAGGTCCCTGTGTCTTTTCTGGGGTAGCTTTATAGTCTCTCCCAATCAATCTCCATACCGGCTAAAAAAAGGACATGTTTTTTTGTTGTTGGTATAAATGACAACGACTTGCATCCTTCTGTGTTTGTGATGTACATTTTGTAGGCAACAGGGTGGAATGGTTTCACTCCTTAACCAATTAAGATGGGGTGAAGGTTTGGTGACCACTCCGATATGCTAAAGACAGAGAAATATACTAATAGTGTGGTTGGACCTAGCCAAAAGACTGATATACAAAGCACATCAAGTAATATGCACATATCATTGTATGTTACTGTATGAGCACAATGTACTATGACACAGACCATTACACTGGATAAGTTAGTACCCTTGGCTGGAACAGAGGTGTGGGGGGTACTGTAGAAACATCTTGCCTCGGGAGGCGAAGGTGTGGTTAACCTTCACGCGCTACTTAGCCGGAGTGCTTTCGAAGCGGGGGGGGGGGGGGGGGGGGGGGGGTAGGGGGAAATAAATGCTCATCTCCGGTTAGCAGCAACGCAGCGACATAAATGTAGGCATTTTGGAAAGGTATTTACCAGGGCATGACGTGCAAAGCCGGGCAGACGGGCGCACGTGCATTTCCGCTCTGCAGCGAGTGCGCGAGCGAGTGAAAACTTTAAACAGAGCTACCAAAATGAGGATCTCACTTTCGAGTCTCCAAAGCTTCCCTAATCGATGCTCCGTGGTCTGACTCGAATTACAAACGTGTCCCCAATCGAATCTCATGTTCAGGCGCATTACTGTGAATTTCAAGAAAGAGGGGGGAAATAAATGCTCATCTCCGGTTAGCAGCAACGCAGCGACATAAATGTAGGCATTTTGGAAAGGTATTTACCAGGGCATGACGTGCAAAGCCGGGCCGACGGGCGCACCTGCATTTCCGCTCTGCAGCGAGCGAGTGAAAACTTCAAACAGAGCTACCAAAATGAGGATCTCACTTTCGAGTCTCCAAAGCTTCCCTAATCGATGCTCCGTGGTCTGACTCGAATTACAAACGTGTCCCCAATCGAATCTCATGTTCAGGCGCATTACTGTGAATTTCAAGAAAGAGGGGGGAATAAATGCTTATCTCCGGTTAGCAGGAACGCCGCGACATAACGGTAGGCTTTTTGGAAAGGTATTTACCAGGGCATGACGCGCGAAGCCAGGCCGATGGGCGCATGTGCATTTCCACTATGCAGCGAGCGCGCGAGCGAGACAAAAACTTCAAACAGAGCTACCAAAATGAGGATCTCACTTTCGAGTCTCCAAAGCTTCCCTAATCGATGCGCCGTGGTCTAACGTGTCCCCAATCGAATCTCATGTTCAGGCGCATTACTGTGAATTTCAAAAAGAGGGGGAAATAAATGCTTATCTCCGGTTAGCAGGTGCATTTCCACTATGCAGCAAGCGAGCCAGCGAGACCACAGTCTGGGTCAACACCTTCAAGGTGTTGCTGGATGAGTTCAAGAACGGCGTACAAGCCCACGGACGGCACCATCGGCAAGGTTGGCTCACAGACTGCTGCCGCTCTACTTTCTACAAGTGGTGTGTGTCATGCCTGTTAGACCAAGGCATGCAGAGCAGCCGTCACTGACCAGTCCGTTTTGCTGGCTCTTCTCCCAGGTTCCCAAACCAGAACGCAAGAAGAGGAGGAAAAGGGAAAGCGATATTGATACAGTCTCATCCAGAAACAATTATCATCGAACACAGTATTTATTTTGTTCTTGTCTCCTGCAGTACATGTTGTGAGAGATGTCAGATGAACGGTGCTTGTGTGTGTTTGGCAGGTGGAGGAGCATAACGGGCACATGTTTAGGCCCGCCCAGTACAGCATCCCCACCTACTGCGAGTACTGCTCGTCTCTCATCTGGATGATGGACCGCGCCTGTGTCTGCAAACGTGAGCACGCACACACACACACACACACACACACACACAGGCATAACTACTATGAAACACCCTTCCACTCTTACTTTATTTATCCCACTTGTTTCAAAGTGTCATAATCAGATGACCTTCTGCTCGTCTGTAATAATACCCCTCTTCCATCTTGGAACAGAGCTTCTATACCATTCTGATTCTAATTCTGGTACTGTACGTGATGTGAACAATGTGATACTTTGCCAACCAGTGTTTTGCTTGTATGTGTATGTGTACCTCTGTGTATGTGTGTATGTATGTATGTCTGTGTGTGTATCTGTTTGTGTGTGTGTTTGTGTGTGTGTGTGTGTGCAGTACATGCTACATGTCTCCCCAGCCTGCCTGCCTGCCTGCCTGCCTGCCTGCCTGTCTGTCTGCCTGCCTGCAGCTCTGATATCAACCGTAGCTCGCCTTCCTGGTTTTTGACTGACTGGCGGGCGAATGGCAGATGATTTTACAGCTGGTAAAGAGGTTAGAACCGGCTCTGCGGAGTCTGTGTATCTTCTCCTTCCTCCAGTGTGTCGCAACCGCGTGCCACAGGAAATGTTGCTCCAGGATGACCAGTCAGTGTAGTAAAAAAAAAAAAGTAGGAGGGACCTTTTTGTTGGATACAGATAAACGTTATCACTGTTAATAAATGTAACATATTCATAGTGTATAGACAACATTTTATACCTTGGACCGCAATCTCAATGGCTGTCAGTGTGTACGTGTGTGTGTACGTGTGTCTGTGTGTGTGTGTGTGTGTTTAGTGCGACCCAGAGCTGTCTTCCAGGCAGTTTGGAGTGGAGCTGTCTCGTCTGACCAGCGAGGAGAGGACAGTACCTCTAGTGGTGCAGAAGCTCATCAACTACGTCGAGATGCACGGCCTGTATACAGAGGGCATCTTCAGGAAGTCTGGCTCTACCAATAAGATCAAGGAGCTCCGGCAAGGCCTGGACGCGGGCATGGTTAAGGGGTTAACAGGGTTCTCAGCCCGCCATGTTTATTTGTGGGATTATTAAAGGTTGGGCGCCCTGACCTCCTCCCCCTTTCTGTGTCAGATGTGAACAGCATGAATCTGGACGACTACAATATCCACGTCATCGCTAGCGTGCTCAAACAGGGGCTACGCGACCTCCCCAACTCCTGATGACCTTTGAACTCTACGAGGAGTTCCTGAGAGCCTTGGGTAAGGACAGCCATCCTGACTGACTGGATCCTGGCTTTTCAAGTACCGCGGAACTGGCTATTTGTAGGTGTAACAAGAATGGATAGCTTTGACAGATCTAGCCAGGGTGGCTTTTTGCATGGCGTCAGCACGTTCTTTAGCAAGCTGACCTGCCCTTCAGTGTTTGTCTTCAGCAGAAACCTTGAGAGTGTGTGTGTGTCGGCAGCGGCCTGTTGCTGAAGTATTCTGAATGGTTGCTCCTCTGCAGGCCAGGCAGACAGGCGGGACGAGTTACGGGGGGAGGGAGGGCGGTGTACGCTGTGATTGACCAGCTCAGTAGAACACACCTCAGCACCCTGGAGAGGCTCCTCCTGTGTGTGTGTGTGTGTGTGTGTTTATCTATGCGTGCGTGCGTGTGTCTGCGTGCATGCACACACACACACACGTGCATGCACGCAGACACACGCACGCACGCATAGATAAACACACACACACAGACATTAGAGATCTTTGTAGTAACTGATATGCTATGATACTGGATGATAAAGGATTCTACAACATTCACTCACATAAAACCTTGCTCTGCTCCCAACTAACCCATTTTCAGTACCCTCATTTACAACTGCTTATATCCTGACTCAGCGGGCTGGTGTCCCTGGTGCCGTACTTGACCAGGTGAAAGAGGAGCCTCTCCAGGGTGCTGAGGTGTGTTCTACTGAGCTGGTCAATGAGCTGGGCTTGTACGCCGTTCTTGAACTCATCCAGCAACACCTTGAAGGTGTTGACCCAGACTGTGGTCTCGCTGGCTCGCTTGCTGCATAGTGGAAATGCACCTGCTAACCGGAGATAAGCATTTATTTTCCCCTCTTTTTGAAATTCACAGTAATGCGCCTGAACATGAGATTTGATTGGGGACACGTTAGACCACGGCACATCAATTAGGGAAGCTTTGGAGACTCGAAAGTGAGATCCTCATTTTGGTTGCTCTGTTTGAAGTTTTTGTCTCGCTCGCGCGCTCGCTGCATAGTGGAAATGCACATGCGCCCATCGGCCTGGCTTCGCGCGTCATGCCCTGGTAAATACCTTTCCAAAAAGCCTACCGTTATGTCGCGGCGTTCCTGCTAACCGGAGATAAGCATTTATTCCCCCCCTCTTTCTTGAAATTCACAGTAATGCGCCTGAACATGAGATTCGATTGGGGACACGTTTGTAATTCGAGTCAGACCACGGAGCATCGATTAGGGAAGCTTTGGAGACTTGAAAGTGAGATCCTCATTTTGGTAGATCTGTTTTAAGTTTTTGTCTCGCTCGCGCGCTCGCTGCATAGTGGAAATGCACATGCGCCCGTCGGCCTGGCTTTGCGCGTAATGCCCTGGTAAATACCTTTCCAAAAAGCCTACTGTTATGTCGCGGCGTTCCTGCTAACCGGAGATAAGCATTTATTCCCCCCCTCTTTCTTGAAATTCACAGTAATGCGCCTGAACATGAGATTCGATTAGGGACACGTTTGTAATTTGAGTCAGACCACGGAGCATCGATTAGGGAGGCTTTGGAGACTCGAAAGTGAGATCCTCATTTTGGTAGCTCTGTTTGAAGTTTTTGTCTAGCTCGCGCGCTCGCTGCATAGTGGAAATGCACATGCGCCCGTCGGCCTGGCTTCGCGCGTCATGCCCTGGTAAATACCTTTCCAAAATGCCTACATTTATGTCGCTGCGTTGCTGCTAACCGGAGATGAGCATTTATTCCCCCCCCCCCCCCCAGCTTCGAAAGCACTCCGGCTAAGTAGCGCGTAAAGGTTAAGGCTGCCATTGGGGGATTAGGGCTAGGGTTAGGGTTGGGGTTCCAGACTTCCGGGACCCCTACCGTTGGTCTGAACCTGTTGCCAGGCCTCCCCTGAGCTCCGCCGCAGGCCGAGACCTGAGGTCAGCCCTAGCCCAGCCCCGATCCCAACCCTCGCCCTGTTGCCATTAAGGCTGCCATTGGGGGATTAGGGCTAGGGTTAGGGTTGGAGTTCCAGACTTCCGGGACCCCTACCATTGGTCTGATCCTGTTACCAGGCCTCCCCTGAGCTCCGCCGCAGGCCGAGACCTGAGGTCAGCCCTAGCCCAGCCCCGATCCCAACCCTCGCCCTGTTGCCATTAAGGCTGCCATTGGGGGATTAGGGCTAGGGTTAGGGTTGGAGTTCCAGACTTCCGGGACCCCTACCGTTGGTCTGATCCTGTTACAAGGCCTCCCCTGAGGTTTGACGCAGGCCGAGACCTGAGGTCAGCCCTAGCCCATTCCCTATCCCAACCCTCGCCCTGTTACCATTAAGGCTGCTATTGGGGGATTAGGGCTAGGGTTGGAGTTCCAGACTTCCGGGACCCCTACCGTTGGTCTGAACCTGTTACCAGGCCTCCCCTGAGCTCCGCCGCAGGCCGAGACCTGAGGTCAGCCCTAGCCCATTCCCGATCCCAACCCTCGCCCTGTTGCCATTAAGGCTGCCATTGGGGGATTAGGGCTAGGGTTGGAGTTCCAGACTTCCGGGACCCCTACCGTTGGTCTGAACCTGTTACCAGGCCTCCCCTGAGCTCCGCCGCAGGCCGAGACCTGAGGTCAGCCCTAGCCCAGCCCCAATCCCAACCCTCGCCCGGTTGCCATTAAGGCTGCCATTGGGGGATTAGGGCTAGGGTTAGGGTTGGAGTTCCAGACTTCCGGGACCCCTACCGTTGGTCTGATCCTGTTACCAGGCCTCCCCTGAGCTCCGCCGCAGGCCGAGACCTGAGGTCAGCCCCAATCCAGGCCCAATCCCAACCCTCGCCCTGTTACCATTAAGGCTGCCATTGGGGAATAGGGCTAGGGCTAGGGTTGGAGTTCCAGACTTCCGGGACCCCTACCGTTGGTCTGAACCTGTTACCAGGCCTCCCCTGAGCTCCGCCGCAGGCCGAGACCTGAGGTCAGCCCTAGCCCATTCCCGATCCCAACCCTCGCCCTGTTGCCATTAAGGCTGCCATTGGGGGATTAGGGCTAGGGTTGGAGTTCCAGACTTCCGGGACCCCTACCGTTGGTCTGAACCTGTTACCAGGCCTCCCCTGAGCTCCGCCGCAGGCCGAGACCTGAGGTCAGCCCTAGCCCAGCCCCAATCCCAACCCTCGCCCGGTTGCCATTAAGGCTGCCATTGGGGGATTAGGGCTAGGGTTAGGGTTGGAGTTCCAGACTTCCGGGACCCCTACCGTTGGTCTGATCCTGTTACCAGGCCTCCCCTGAGCTCCGCCGCAGGCCGAGACCTAAGGTCAGCCCTAGCCCATTCCCTATCCAAACCCTCGCCCTGTTACCATTAAGGCTGCTATTGGGGGATTAGGGCTAGGGTTGGAGTTCCAGACTTCCGGGACCCCTACCGTTGGTCTGATCCTGTTACCAGGCCTCCCCTGAGCTCCGCCGCAGGCCGAGACCTGAGGTCAGCCCCACTCCAGCCCCAATCCCAACCCTCGCCCTGTTACCATTAAGGCTGCCATTGGGGAATAGGGCTAGGGTTAGGGTTGGAGTTCCAGACTTCCGGGACCCCTACCGTTGGTCTGATCCTGTTACCAGGCCTCCCCTGAGCTCCGCTAGCCCAGCCCCGATCCCAACCCTCGCCCTGTTGCCATTAAGGCTGCCATTGGGGGATTAGGGCTAAGGTTAGGGTTGGAGTTCCAGACTTCCGGGACCCCTACCGTTGGTCTGATCCTGTTACCAGGCCTCCCCTGAGCTCCGCCGCAGGCCGAGACCTGAGGTCAGCCCCACTCCAGCCCCAATCCCAACCCTCGCCCTGTTACCATTAAGGCTGCCATTGGGGAATAGGGCTAGGGTTAGGGTTGGAGTTCCAGACTTCCGGGACCCCTACCGTTGGTCTGATCCTGTTACCAGGCCTCCCCTGAGCTCCGCCGCAGCCCGAGACCTGAGGTCAGCCCTAGCCCAGCCCCGATCCCAACCCTCGCCCTGTTGCCATTAAGGCTGCCATTGGGGGATTAGGGCTAGGGCTAGGGTTAGAGTTCCAGACTTCCGGGACCCCTACCGTTGGTCTGATCCTGTTACCAGGCCTCCCCTGAGCTCCGCCGCAGGCCGAGACCTAAGGTCAGCCCTAGCCCATTCCCTATAAAAACCCTCGCCCTGTTACCATTAAGGCTGCTATTGGGGGATTAGGGCTAGGGTTGGAGTTCCAGACTTCCGGGACCCCTACCGTTGGTCTGAACCTATTACCAGGCCTCCCCTGAGCTCCGCCGCAGGCCGAGACCTGAGGTCAGCCCAGCCCCAATCCCAACCCTCGCCCTGTTGCCATTAAGGCTGCCATTGGGGGATTAGGGCTAGGGCTAGGGTTAGGGTTGGAGTTCCAGACTTCCGGGACCCCTACCGTTGGTCTGATCCTGTTACCAGGCCTCCCCTGAGCTCCGCCGCAGGCCGAGACCTGAGGTCAGCCCCACTCCAGCCCCGATCCCAACCCTCGCCCTGTTACCATTAAGGCTGCCATTGGGGAATAGGGCTAGGGTTAGGGTTGGAGTTCCAGACTTCCGGGAACCCTACCGTTGGTCTGATCCTGTTACAAGGCCTCCCCTGAGGTCCGCCGCAGGCCGAGACCTGAGGTCAGCCCTAGCCCTTTCCCGATCCCAACCCTCGCCCTGTTGCCATTAAGGCTGCTATTGGGGGATTAGGGCTAGGGTTGGAGTTCCAGACTTCCGGGACCCCTACCGTTGGTCTGAACCTGTTACCAGGCCTCCCCTGAGCTCCGCCGCAGGCCGAGACCTGAGGTCAGCCCTAGCCCAGCCCCGATCCCAACCCTCGCCCTGTTGCCATTAAGGCTGCCATTGGGGGATTAGGGCTAGGGCTAGGGCTAGGGTTAGGGTTGGAGTTCCAGACTTCCGGGACCCCTACCGTTGGTCTGATCCTGTTACCAGGCCTCCCCTGAGGTCCGCCGCAGGCCGGGACCTGAGGTCAGCCCTAGCCCAGCCCCGATCCCAACCCTCGCCCTGTTGCCATTAAGGCTGCCATTGGGGGATTAGGGCTAGGGCTAGGGTTAGGGTTGGAGTTCCAGACTTCCCGGACCCCTACCGTTGGTCTGATCCTGTTACCAGGCCTCCCCTGAGCTCCGCCGCAGGCCGAGACCTGAGGTCAGCCCTAGCCCAGCCCCGATCCCAACCCTCGCCCTGTTGCCATTAAGGCTGCCATTGGGGGATTAGGGCTAGGGTTAGGGTTGGAGTTCCAGACTTCCGGGACCCCTACCGTTGGTCTGATCCTGTTACAAGGCCTCCCCTGAGCTCCGCCGCAGGCCGAGACCTGAGGTCAGCCCTAGCCCATTCCCTATCCCAACCCTCGCCCTGTTACCATTAAGGCTGCCATTGGGGGATTAGGGCTAGGGTTGGAGTTCCAGACTTCCGGGACCCCTACCGTTGGTCTGAACCTGTTACCAGGCCTCCCCTGAGCTCCGCCGCAGGCCGAGACCTGAGGTCAGCCCCACTCCAGCCCCGATCCCAACCCTCGCCCTGTTACCATTAAGGCTG
Source organism: Hypomesus transpacificus (assembly GCF_021917145.1). Classification (NCBI taxonomy): domain Eukaryota; kingdom Metazoa; phylum Chordata; class Actinopteri; order Osmeriformes; family Osmeridae; genus Hypomesus; species Hypomesus transpacificus. Next base: position 40,221 of record NW_025813759.1, on the reverse strand, counting down.
CCATTGGGGAATAGGGCTAGGGTTAGGGTTGGAGTTCCAGACTTCCGGGACCCCTACCGTTGGTCTGATCCTGTTACCAGGCCTCCCCTGAGCTCCGCCGCAGGCCGAGACCTGAGGTCAGCCCCACTCCAGCCCCGATCCCAACCCTCGCCCTGTTACCATTAAGGCTGCCATTGGGGAATAGGGCTAGGGTTAGGGTTGGAGTTCCAGACTTCCGGGAACCCTACCGTTGGTCTGATCCTGTTACAAGGCCTCCCCTGAGGTCCGCCGCAGGCCGAGACCTGAGGTCAGCCCTAGCCCTTTCCCGATCCCAACCCTCGCCCTGTTGCCATTAAGGCTGCTATTGGGGGATTAGGGCTAGGGTTGGAGTTCCAGACTTCCGGGACCCCTACCGTTGGTCTGAACCTGTTACCAGGCCTCCCCTGAGCTCCGCCGCAGGCCGAGACCTGAGGTCAGCCCTAGCCCAGCCCCGATCCCAACCCTCGCCCTGTTGCCATTAAGGCTGCCATTGGGGGATTAGGGCTAGGGCTAGGGCTAGGGTTAGGGTTGGAGTTCCAGACTTCCGGGACCCCTACCGTTGGTCTGATCCTGTTACCAGGCCTCCCCTGAGGTCCGCCGCAGGCCGGGACCTGAGGTCAGCCCTAGCCCAGCCCCGATCCCAACCCTCGCCCTGTTGCCATTAAGGCTGCCATTGGGGGATTAGGGCTAGGGCTAGGGTTAGGGTTGGAGTTCCAGACTTCCCGGACCCCTACCGTTGGTCTGATCCTGTTACCAGGCCTCCCCTGAGCTCCGCCGCAGGCCGAGACCTGAGGTCAGCCCTAGCCCAGCCCCGATCCCAACCCTCGCCCTGTTGCCATTAAGGCTGCCATTGGGGGATTAGGGCTAGGGTTAGGGTTGGAGTTCCAGACTTCCGGGACCCCTACCGTTGGTCTGATCCTGTTACAAGGCCTCCCCTGAGCTCCGCCGCAGGCCGAGACCTGAGGTCAGCCCTAGCCCATTCCCTATCCCAACCCTCGCCCTGTTACCATTAAGGCTGCCATTGGGGGATTAGGGCTAGGGTTGGAGTTCCAGACTTCCGGGACCCCTACCGTTGGTCTGAACCTGTTACCAGGCCTCCCCTGAGCTCCGCCGCAGGCCGAGACCTGAGGTCAGCCCCACTCCAGCCCCGATCCCAACCCTCGCCCTGTTACCATTAAGGCTGCCATTGGGGAATAGGGCTAGGGTTAGGGTTGGAGTTCCAGACTTCCGGGACCCCTACCGTTGGTCTGATCCTGTTACCAGGCCTCCCCTGAGCTCCGCCGCAGGCCGAGACCTGAGGTCAGCCCTAGCCCAGCCCCGATCCCAACCCTCGCCCTGTTACCATTAAGGCTGCCATTGGGGAATAGGGCTAGGGTTAGGGTTGGAGTTCCAGACTTCCGGGACCCCTACCGTTGGTCTGATCCTGTTACCAGGCCTCCCCTGAGCTCCGCCGCAGCCCGAGACCTGAGGTCAGCCCTAGCCCAGCCCCGATCCCAACCCTCGCCCTGTTACCATTAAGGCTGCCATTGGGGAATAGGGCTAGGGTTAGGGTTGGAGTTCCAGACTTCCGGGACCCCTACCGTTGGTCTGATCCTGTTACCAGGCCTCCCCTGAGCTCCGCCGCAGCCCGAGACCTGAGGTCAGCCCTAGCCCAGCCCCGATCCCAACCCTCGCCCTGTTACCATTAAGGCTGCCATTGTGGAATAGGGCTAGGGTTAGGGTTGGAGTTCCAGACTTCCGGGACCCCTACCGTTGGTCTGATCCTGTTACCAGGCCTCCCCTGAGCTCCGCCGCAGGCCGAGACCTGAGGTCAGCCCTAGCCCAGCCCCGATCCCAACCCTCGCCCTGTTGCCATTAAGGCTGCCATTGGGGAATAGGGCTAGGGTTAGGGTTGGAGTTCCAGACTTCCGGGACCCCTACCGTTGGTCTGATCCTGTTACCAGGCCTCCCCTGAGCTCCGCCGCAGGCCGAGACCTGAGGTCAGCCCTAGCATAGCCCCGATCCCAACCCTCGCCCTGTTGCCATTAAGGCTGCCATTGGGGGATTAGGGCTAAGGTTAGGGTTGGAGTTCCAAACTTCCGGGACCCCTACCGTTGGTCTGATCCTGTTACCAGGCCTCCCCTGAGCTCCGCCGCAGGCCGAGACCTGAGGTCAGCCCCACTCCAGCCCCAATCCCAACCCTCGCCCTGTTACCATTAAGGCTGCCATTGGGGAATAGGGCTAGGGTTAGGGTTGGAGTTCCAGACTTCCGGGACCCCTACCGTTGGTCTGATCCTGTTACCAGGCCTCCCCTGAGCTCCGCCGCAGCCCGAGACCTGAGGTCAGCCCTAGCCCAGCCCCGATCCCAACCCTCGCCCTGTTGCCATTAAGGCTGCCATTGGGGGATTAGGGCTAGGGCTAGGGTTAGAGTTCCAGACTTCCGGGACCCCTACCGTTGGTCTGATCCTGTTACCAGGCCTCCCCTGAGCTCCGCCGCAGGCCGAGACCTAAGGTCAGCCCTAGCCCATTCCCTATCCAAACCCTCGCCCTGTTACCATTAAGGCTGCTATTGGGGGATTAGGGCTAGGGTTGGAGTTCCAGACTTCCGGGACCCCTACCGTTGGTCTGAACCTGTTACCAGGCCTCCCCTGAGCTCCGCCGCAGGCCGAGACCTGAGGTCAGCCCTAGCCCAGCCCCAATCCCAACCCTCGCCCTGTTGCCATTAAGGCTGCTATTGGGGGATTAGGGCTAGGGTTGGAGTTCCAGACTTCCGGGACCCCTACCGTTGGTCTGAACCTGTTACCAGGCCTCCCCTGAGCTCCGCCGCAGGCCGAGACCTGAGGTCAGCCCTAGCCCAGCCCCGATCCCAACCCTCGCCCTGTTGCCATTAAGGCTGCCATTGGGGGATTAGGGCTAGGGCTAGGGCTAGGGTTAGGGTTGGAGTTCCAGACTTCCGGGACCCCTACCGTTGGTCTGATCCTGTTACCAGGCCTCCCCTGAGGTCCGCCGCAGGCCGGGACCTGAGGTCAGCCCTAGCCCATTCCCTATCCAAACCCTCGCCCTGTTACCATTAAGGCTGCTATTGGGGGATTAGGGCTAGGGTTGGAGTTCCAGACTTCCGGGACCCCTACCGTTGGTCTGAACCTGTTACCAGGCCTCCCCTGAGCTCCGCTGCAGGCCGAGACCTGAGGTCAGCCCTAGCCCAGCCCCAATCCCAACCCTCGCCCTGTTGCCATTAAGGCTGCTATTGGGGGATTAGGGCTAGGGTTGGAGTTCCAGACTTCCGGGACCCCTACCGTTGGTCTGAACCTGTTACCAGGCCTCCCCTGAGCTCCGCCGCAGGCCGAGACCTGAGGTCAGCCCTAGCCCAGCCCCGATCCCAACCCTCGCCCTGTTGCCATTAAGGCTGCCATTGGGGGATTAGGGCTAGGGCTAGGGCTAGGGTTAGGGTTGGAGTTCCAGACTTCCGGGACCCCTACCGTTGGTCTGATCCTGTTACCAGGCCTCCCCTGAGGTCCGCCGCAGGCCGGGACCTGAGGTCAGCCCTAGCCCAGCCCCGATCCCAACCCTCGCCCTGTTGCCATTAAGGCTGCCATTGGGGGATTAGGGCTAGGGTTGGAGTTCCAGACTTCCGGGACCCCTACCGTTGGTCTGAACCTGTTACCAGGCCTCCCCTGAGCTCCGCCGCAGGCCGAGACCTGAGGTCAGCCCTAGCCCAGCCCCGATCCCAACCCTCGCCCTGTTGCCATTAAGGCTGCCATTGGGGGATTAGGGCTAGGGCTAGGGTTAGGGTTGGAGTTCCAGACTTCCCGGACCCCTACCGTTGGTCTGATCCTGTTACCAGGCCTCCCCTGAGCTCCGCCGCAGGCCGAGACCTGAGGTCAGCCCTAGCCCATTCCCTATCCCAACCCTCGCCCTGTTACCATTAAGGCTGCCATTAGGGGATTAGGGCTAGGGTTGGAGTTCCAGACTTCCGGGACCCCTACCGTTGGTCTGAACCTGTTACCAGGCCTCCCCTGAGCTCCGCCGCAGGCCGAGACCTGAGGTCAGCCCTAGCCCAGCCCCGATCCCAACCCTCGCCCTGTTGCCATTAAGGCTGCCATTGGGGGATTAGGGCTAGGGTTAGGGTTGGAGTTCCAGACTTCCGGGACCCCTACCGTTGGTCTGATCCTGTTACAAGGCCTCCCCTGAGCTCCGCCGCAGGCCGAGACCTGAGGTCAGCCCTAGCCCATTCCCTATCCCAACCCTCGCCCTGTTACCATTAAGGCTGCCATTGGGGGATTAGGGCTAGGGTTGGAGTTCCAGACTTCCGGGACCCCTACCGTTGGTCTGAACCTGTTACCAGGCCTCCCCTGAGCTCCGCCGCAGGCCGAGACCTGAGGTCAGCCCTAGCCCAGCCCCGATCCCAACCCTCGCCCTGTTGCCATTAAGGCTGCCATTGGGGGATTAGGGCTAGGGCTAGGGCTAGGGTTAGGGTTGGAGTTCCAGACTTCCGGGACCCCTACCGTTGGTCTGATCCTGTTACCAGGCCTCCCCTGAGGTCCGCCGCAGGCCGGGACCTGAGGTCAGCCCTAGCCCATTCCCTATCCAAACCCTCGCCCTGTTACCATTAAGGCTGCTATTGGGGGATTAGGGCTAGGGTTGGAGTTCCAGACTTCCGGGACCCCTACCGTTGGTCTGAACCTGTTACCAGGCCTCCCCTGAGCTCCGCTGCAGGCCGAGACCTGAGGTCAGCCCTAGCCCAGCCCCAATCCCAACCCTCGCCCTGTTGCCATTAAGGCTGCTATTGGGGGATTAGGGCTAGGGTTGGAGTTCCAGACTTCCGGGACCCCTACCGTTGGTCTGAACCTGTTACCAGGCCTCCCCTGAGCTCCGCCGCAGGCCGAGACCTGAGGTCAGCCCTAGCCCAGCCCCGATCCCAACCCTCGCCCTGTTGCCATTAAGGCTGCCATTGGGGGATTAGGGCTAGGGCTAGGGCTAGGGTTAGGGTTGGAGTTCCAGACTTCCGGGACCCCTACCGTTGGTCTGATCCTGTTACCAGGCCTCCCCTGAGGTCCGCCGCAGGCCGGGACCTGAGGTCAGCCCTAGCCCAGCCCCGATCCCAACCCTCGCCCTGTTGCCATTAAGGCTGCCATTGGGGGATTGGGGCTAGGGTTGGAGTTCCAGACTTCCGGGACCCCTACCGTTGGTCTGAACCTGTTACCAGGCCTCCCCTGAGCTCCGCCGCAGGCCGAGACCTGAGGTCAGCCCTAGCCCAGCCCCGATCCCAACCCTCGCCCTGTTGCCATTAAGGCTGCCATTGGGGGATTAGGGCTAGGGTTGGAGTTCCAGACTTCCGGGACCCCTACCGTTGGTCTGAACCTGTTACCAGGCCTCCCCTGAGCTCCGCCGCAGGACGAGACCTGAGGTCAGCCCTAGCCCATTCCAGATCCCAACCCTCGCCCTGTTGCCATCAAGGCTGCTATTGGGGGATTAGGACTAGGGTTGGAGTTCCAGACTTCCGGGACCCCTACCGTTGGTCTGAACCTGTTACCAGGCCTCCCCTGAGCTCCGCCGCAGGCCGAGACCTGAGGTCAGCCCTAGCCCAGCCCCGATCCCAACCCTCGCCCTGTTGCCATTAAGGCTGCCATTGGGGGATTAGGGCTAGGGCTAGGGTTGGAGTTCCAGACTTCCGGGACCCCTACCGTTGGTCTGAACCTGTTACCAGGCCTCCCCTGAGCTCCGCCGCAGGCCGAGACCTGAGGTCAGCCCTAGCCCAGCCCCGATCCCAACCCTCGCCCTGTTGCCATTAAGGCTGCCATTGGGGGATTAGGGCTAGGGCTAGGGCTAGGGTTAGGGTTGGAGTTCCAGACTTCCGGGACCCCTACCGTTGGTCTGATCCTGTTACCAGGCCTCCCCTGAGGTCCGCCGCAGGCCGGGACCTGAGGTCAGCCCTAGCCCATTCCCTATCCAAACCCTCGCCCTGTTACCATTAAGGCTGCCATTGGGGGATTAGGGCTAGGGTTGGAGTTCCAGACTTCCGGGACCCCTACCGTTGGTCTGAACCTGTTACCAGGCCTCCCCTGAGCTCCGCTGCAGGCCGAGACCTGAGGTCAGCCCTAGCCCAGCCCCAATCCCAACCCTCGCCCTGTTGCCATTAAGGCTGCTATTGGGGGATTAGGGCTAGGGTTGGAGTTCCAGACTTCCGGGACCCCTACCGTTGGTCTGAACCTGTTACCAGGCCTCCCCTGAGCTCCGCCGCAGGCCGAGACCTGAGGTCAGCCCTAGCCCAGCCCCGATCCCAACCCTCGCCCTGTTGCCATTAAGGCTGCCATTGGGGGATTAGGGCTAGGGCTAGGGCTAGGGTTAGGGTTGGAGTTCCAGACTTCCGGGACCCCTACCGTTGGTCTGATCCTGTTACCAGGCCTCCCCTGAGGTCCGCCGCAGGCCGGGACCTGAGGTCAGCCCTAGCCCAGCCCCGATCCAAACCCTCGCCCTGTTGCCATTAAGGCTGCCATTGGGGGATTAGGGCTAGGGTTGGAGTTCCAGACTTCCGGGACCCCTACCGTTGGTCTGAACCTGTTACCAGGCCTCCCCTGAGCTCCGCCGCAGGCCGAGACCTGAGGTCAGCCCTAGCCCAGCCCCGATCCCAACCCTCGCCCTGTTGCCATCAAGGCTGCCATTGGGGGATTAGGGCTAGGGCTAGGGTTAGGGTTGGAGTTCCAGACTTCCCGGACCCCTACCGTTGGTCTGATCCTGTTACCAGGCCTCCCCTGAGCTCCGCCGCAGGCCGAGACCTGAGGTCAGCCCTAGCCCATTCCCTATCCCAACCCTCGCCCTGTTACCATTAAGGCTGCCATTGGGGGATTAGGGCTAGGGTTGGAGTTCCAGACTTCCGGGACCCCTACCGTTGGTCTGAACCTGTTACCAGGCCTCCCCTGAGCTCCGCCGCAGGCCGAGACCTGAGGTCAGCCCTAGCCCAGCCCCGATCCCAACCCTCGCCCTGTTGCCATTAAGGCTGCCATTGGGGGATTAGGGCTAGGGTTAGGGTTGGAGTTCCAGACTTCCGGGACCCCTACCGTTGGTCTGATCCTGTTACAAGGCCTCCCCTGAGCTCCGCCGCAGGCCGAGACCTGAGGTCAGCCCTAGCCCATTCCCTATCCCAACCCTCGCCCTGTTACCATTAAGGCTGCCATTGGGGGATTAGGGCTAGGGTTGGAGTTCCAGACTTCCGGGACCCCTACCGTTGGTCTGAACCTGTTACCAGGCCTCCCCTGAGCTCCGCCGCAGGCCGAGACCTGAGGTCAGCCCTAGCCCATTCCAGATCCCAACCCTCGCCCTGTTGCCATCAAGGCTGCTATTGGGGGATTAGGACTAGGGTTGGAGTTCCAGACTTCCGGGACCCCTACCGTTGGTCTGAACCTGTTACCAGGCCTCCCCTGAGCTCCGCCGCAGGCCGAGACCTGAGGTCAGCCCTAGCCCAGCCCCGATCCCAACCCTCGCCCTGTTGCCATTAAGGCTGCCATTGGGGGATTAGGGCTAGGGCTAGGGTTGGAGTTCCAGACTTCCGGGACCCCTACCGTTGGTCTGAACCTGTTACCAGGCCTCCCCTGAGCTCCGCCGCAGGCCGAGACCTGAGGTCAGCCCTAGCCCAGCCCCGATCCCAACCCTCGCCCTGTTGCCATTAAGGCTGCCATTGGGGGATTAGGGCTAGGGCTAGGGTTGGAGTTCCAGACTTCCGGGACCCCTACCGTTGGTCTGAACCTGTTACCAGGCCTCCCCTGAGCTCCGCCACAGGCCGAGACCTGAGGTCAGCCCTAGCCCAGCCCCGATCCCAACCCTCGCCCTGTTGCCATTAAGGCTGCCATTGGGGGATTAGGGCTAGGGTTAGGGTTGGAGTTCCAGACTTCCGGGACCCCTACCGTTGGTCTGATCCTGTTACCAGGCCTCCCCTGAGCTCCGCCGCAGGCCAAGACCTGAGGTCAGCCCCACTCCAGCCCCAATCCCAACCCTCGCCCTGTTGCCATTAAGGCTGCCATTGGGGGATTAGGGCTAGGGCTAGGGCTAGGGTTAGGGTTGGAGTTCCAGACTTCCGGGACCCCTACCGTTGGTCTGAACCTGTTACCAGGCCTCCCCTGAGCTCCGCCGCAGGCCGAGACCTGAGGTCAGCCCTAGCCCAGCCCCGATCCCAACCCTCGCCCTGTTGCCATTAAGGCTGCCATTGGGGGATTAGGGCTAGGGCTAGGGTTAGGGTTGGAGTTCCAGACTTCCCGGACCCCTACCGTTGGTCTGATCCTGTTACCAGGCCTCCCCTGAGCTCCGCCGCAGGCCGAGACCTGAGGTCAGCCCTAGCCCAGCCCCGATCCAAACCCTCGCCCTGTTGCCATTAAGGCTGCCATTGGGGGATTAGGGCTAGGGTTAGGGTTGGAGTTCCAGACTTCCGGGACCCCTACCGTTGGTCTGATCCTGTTACAAGGCCTCCCCTGAGGTCCGCTGCAGGCCGAGACCTGAGGTCAGCCCCACTCCAGCCCCAATCCCAACCCTCGCCCTGTTACCATTAAGGCTGCCATTGGGGAATAGGGTTAGGGTTGGAGTTCCAGACTTCCGGGACCCCTACCGTTTGTCTGATCCTGTTACCAGGCCTCCCCTGAACTCCGCCGCAGCCCGAGACCTGAGGTCAGCCCTAGCCCAGCCCCGATCCCAACCCTCGCCCTGTTGCCATTAAGGCTGCCATTGGGGGATTAGGGCTAGGGCTAGGGTTAGGGTTAGGGTTGGAGTTCCAGACTTCCGGGACCCCTACCGTTGGTCTGATCCTGTTACCAGGCCTCCCCTGAGCTCCGCCGCAGCCCGAGACCTGAGGTCAGCCCTAGCCCAGCCCCGATCCCAACCCTCGCCCTGTTGCCATTAAGGCTGCCATTGGGGGATTAGGGCTAGGGCTAGGGTTAGAGTTCCAGACTTCCGGGACCCCTACCGTTGGTCTGATCCTGTTACAAGGCCTCCCCTGAGCTCCGCCGCAGGCCGAGACCTGAGGTCAGCCCTAGCCCATTCCCTATCCCAACCCTCGCCCTGTTACCATTAAGGCTGCCATTGGGGGATTAGGGCTAGGGTTGGAGTTCCAGACTTCCGGGACCCCTACCGTTGGTCTGAACCTGTTCCCAGGCCTCCCCTGAGCTCCGCCGCAGGCCGAGACCTGAGGTCAGCCCTAGCCCATTCCAGATCCCAACCCTCGCCCTGTTGCCATCAAGGCTGCTATTGGGGGATTAGGACTAGGGTTAGGGTTGGAGTTCCAGACTTCCGGGACCCCTACCGTTGGTCTGAACCTGTTACCAGGCCTCCCCTGAGCTCCGCCGCAGGCCGAGACCTGAGGTCAGCCCTAGCCCAGCCCCGATCCCAACCCTCGCCCTGTTGCCATTAAGGCTGCCATTGGGGGATTAGGGCTAGGGCTAGGGTTGGAGTTCCAGACTTCCGGGACCCCTACCGTTGGTCTGAACCTGTTACCAGGCCTCCCCTGAGCTCCGCCGCAGGCCAAGACCTGAGGTCAGCCCTAGCCCAGCCCCGATCCCAACCCTCGCCCTGTTGCCATTAAGGCTGCCATTGGGGGATTAGGGCTAGGGCTAGGGTTGGAGTTCCAGACTTCCGGGACCCCTACCGTTGGTCTGAACCTGTTACCAGGCCTCCCCTGAGCTCCGCCGCAGGCCGAGACCTGAGGTCAGCCCTAGCCCAGCCCCGATCCCAACCCTCGCCCTGTTGCCATTAAGGCTGCCATTGGGGGATTAGGGCTAGGGTTAGGGTTGGAGTTCCAGACTTCCGGGACCCCTACCGTTGGTCTGATCCTGTTACCAGGCCTCCCCTGAGCTCCGCCGCAGGCCAAGACCTGAGGTCAGCCCCACTCCAGCCCCAATCCCAACCCTCGCCCTGTTGCCATTAAGGCTGCCATTGGGGGATTAGGGCTAGGGCTAGGGCTAGGGTTAGGGTTGGAGTTCCAGACTTCCGGGACCCCTACCGTTGGTCTGAACCTGTTACCAGGCCTCCCCTGAGCTCCGCCGCAGGCCGAGACCTGAGGTCAGCCCTAGCCCAGCCCCGATCCCAACCCTCGCCCTGTTGCCATTAAGGCTGCCATATGGGGATAAGGGCTAGGGCTAGGGTTAGGGTTGGAGTTCCAGACTTCCGGGACCCCTTCCGTTGGTCTGAACCTGTTACCAGGCCTCCCCTGAGCTCCGCCGCAGGCCGAGACCTGAGGTCAGCCCTAGCCCAGCCCCGATCCCAACCCTCGCCCTGTTGCCATTAAGGCTGCCATTGGGGGATTAGGGCTAGGGCTAGGGTTGGAGTTCCAGACTTCCGGGACCCCTACCGTTGGTCTGAACCTGTTACCAGGCCTCCCCTGAGCTCCGCCGCAGGCCGAGACCTGAGGTCAGCCCTAGCCCAGCCCCGATCCCAACCCTCGCCCTGTTGCCATTAAGGCTGCCATTGGGGGATTAGGGCTAGGGTTAGGGTTGGAGTTCCAGACTTCCGGGACCCCTTCCGTTGGTCTGAACCTGTTACCAGGCCTCCCCTGAGCTCCGCCGCAGGCCGAGACCTGAGGTCAGCCCTAGCCCAGCCCCGATCCCAACCCTCGCCCTGTTGCCATTAAGGCTGCCATTGGGGGATTAGGGCTAGGGCTAGGGTTGGAGTTCCAGACTTCCGGGACCCCTACCGTTGGTCTGAACCTGTTACCAGGCCTCCCCTGAGCTCCGCCGCAGGCCGAGACCTGAGGTCAGCCCTAGCCCAGCCCCGATCCCAACCCTCGCCCTGTTGCCATTAAGGCTGCCATTGGGGGATTAGGGCTAGGGTTAGGGTTGGAGTTCCAGACTTCCGGGACCCCTACCGTTGGTCTGATCCTGTTACCAGGCCTCCCCTGAGCTCCGCCACAGGCCAAGACCTGAGGTCAGCCCCACTCCAGCCCCAATCCCAACCCTCGCCCTGTTGCCATTAAGGCTGCCATTGGGGGATTAGGGCTAGGGCTAGGGCTAGGGTTAGGGTTGGAGTTCCAGACTTCCGGGACCCCTACCGTTGGTCTGAACCTGTTACCAGGCCTCCCCTGAGCTCCGCCGCAGGCCGAGACCTGAGGTCAGCCCTAGCCCAGCCCCGATCCCAACCCTCGCCCTGTTGCCATTAAGGCTGCCATATGGGGATAAGGGCTAGGGCTAGGGTTAGGGTTAGAGTTCCAGACTTCCGGGACCCCTACCGTTGGTCTGATCCTGTTACAAGGCCTCCCCTGAGGTCCGCCGCAGGCCGAGACCTGAGGTCAGCCCTAGCCCATTCCCTATCCCAACCCTCGCCCTGTTACCATTAAGGCTGCTATTGGGGGATTAGGGCTAGGGTTGGAGTTCTAGACTTCCGGGACCCCTACCGTTGGTCTGAACCTGTTACCAGGCCTCCCCTGAGCTCCGCCGCAGGCCGAGACCTGAGGTCAGCCCTAGCCCATTCCCGATCCCAACCCTCGCCCTGTTGCCATTAAGGCTGCTATTGGGGGATTAGGACTTGGGTTGGAGTTCCAGACTTCCGGGACCCCTACCGTTGGTCTGAACCTGTTACCAGGCCTCCTCTGAGCTCCGTTGCAGGCCGAGACCTGAGGTCAGCCCTAGCCCAGCCCTGATCCCAACCCTCGCCCTGTTGCCATTAAGGCTGCCATTGGGGGATTAGGGCTAGGGCTAGGGTTAGGGTTGGAGTTCCAGACTTCCCGGACCCCTACCGTTGGTCTGATCCTGTTACCAGGCCTCCCCTGAGCTCCGCCGCAGGCCGAGACCTGAGGTCAGCCCTAGCCCAGCCCCGATCCCAACCCTCGCCCTGTTGCCATTAAGGCTGCCATTGGGGGATTAGGGCTAGGGCTAGGGTTGGAGTTCCAGACTTCCGGGACCCCTACCGTTGGTCTGAACCTGTTACCAGGCCTCCCCTGAGCTCCGCCGCAGGCCGAGACCTGAGGTCAGCCCTAGCCCAGCCCCGATCCCAACCCTCGCCCTGTTGCCATTAAGGCTGCCATTGGGGGATTAGGGCTAGGGTTAGGGTTGGAGTTCCAGACTTCCGGGACCCCTACCGTTGGTCTGATCCTGTTACCAGGCCTCCCCTGAGCTCCGCCACAGGCCAAGACCTGAGGTCAGCCCCACTCCAGCCCCAATCCCAACCCTCGCCCTGTTGCCATTAAGGCTGCCATTGGGGGATTAGGGCTAGGGCTAGGGCTAGGGTTAGGGTTGGAGTTCCAGACTTCCGGGACCCCTACCGTTGGTCTGAACCTGTTACCAGGCCTCCCCTGAGCTCCGCCGCAGGCCGAGACCTGAGGTCAGCCCTAGCCCAGCCCCGATCCCAACCCTCGCCCTGTTGCCATTAAGGCTGCCATATGGGGATAAGGGCTAGGGCTAGGGTTAGGGTTGGAGTTCCAGACTTCCGGGACCCCTACCGTTGGTCTGATCCTGTTACAAGGCCTCCCCTGAGGTCCGCCGCAGGCCGAGACCTGAGGTCAGCCCTAGCCCATTCCCTATCCCAACCCTCGCCCTGTTACCATTAAGGCTGCTATTGGGGGATTAGGGCTAGGGTTGGAGTTCTAGACTTCCGGGACCCCTACCGTTGGTCTGAACCTGTTACCAGGCCTCCCCTGAGCTCCGCCGCAGGCCGAGACCTGAGGTCAGCCCTAGCCCATTCCCGATCCCAACCCTCGCCCTGTTGCCATTAAGGCTGCTATTGGGGGATTAGGACTTGGGTTGGAGTTCCAGACTTCCGGGACCCCTACCGTTGGTCTGAACCTGTTACCAGGCCTCCTCTGAGCTCCGTTGCAGGCCGAGACCTGAGGTCAGCCCTAGCCCAGCCCTGATCCCAACCCTCGCCCTGTTGCCATTAAGGCTGCCATTGGGGGATTAGGGCTAGGGCTAGGGTTAGGGTTGGAGTTCCAGACTTCCCGGACCCCTACCGTTGGTCTGATCCTGTTACCAGGCCTCCCCTGAGCTCCGCCGCAGGCCGAGACCTGAGGTCAGCCCCACTCCAGCCCCAATCCCAACCCTCGCCCTGTTACCATTAAGGCTGCCATTGGGGAATAGGGCTAGGGTTAGGGTTGGAGTTCCAGACTTCCGGGAACCCTACCGTTGGTCTGATCCTGTTACAAGGCCTCCCCTGAGGTCCGCCGCAGGCCTAGACCTGAGGTCAGCCCTAGCCCATTCCCGATCCCAACCCTCGCGCTGTTGCCATTAAGGCTGCTATTGGGGGATTAGGGCTAGGGCTAGGGCTAGGGTTAGGGTTGGAGTTCCAGACTTCCGGGACCCCTACCGTTGGTCTGATCCTGTTACCAGGCCTCCCCTGAGGTCCGCCGCAGGCCGGGACCTGAGGTCAGCCCTAGCCCAGCCCCGATCCCAACCCTCGCCCTGTTGCCATTAAGGCTGCCATTGGGGGATTAGGGCTAGGGTTGGAGTTCCAGACTTCCGGGACCCCTACCGTTGGTCTGAACCTGTTACCAGGCCTCCCCTGAGCTCCGCCGCAGGCCGAGACCTGAGGTCAGCCCTAGCCCAGCCCCGATCCCAACCCTCGCCCTGTTGCCATTAAGGCTGCCATTGGGGGATTAGGGCTAGGGCTAGGGTTAGGGTTGGAGTTCCAGACTTCCCGGACCCCTACCGTTGGTCTGATCCTGTTACCAGGCCTCCCCTGAGCTCCGCCGCAGGCCGAGACCTGAGGTCAGCCCTAGCCCAGCCCCGATCCCAACCCTCGCCCTGTTGCCATTAAGGCTGCCATTGGGGGATTAGGGCTAGGGCTAGGGTTGGAGTTCCAGACTTCCGGGACCCCTACCGTTGGTCTGAACCTGTTACCAGGCCTCCCCTGAGCTCCGCCGCAGGCCGAGACCTGAGGTCAGCCCTAGCCCAGCCCCGATCCCAACCCTCGCCCTGTTGCCATTAAGGCTGCCATTGGGGGATTAGGGCTAGGGTTAGGGTTGGAGTTCCAGACTTCCGGGACCCCTACCGTTGGTCTGATCCTGTTACCAGGCCTCCCCTGAGCTCCGCCGCAGGCCAAGACCTGAGGTCAGCCCCACTCCAGCCCCAATCCCAACCCTCGCCCTGTTGCCATTAAGGCTGCCATTGGGGGATTAGGGCTAGGGCTAGGGCTAGGGTTAGGGTTGGAGTTCCAGACTTCCGGGACCCCTACCGTTGGTCTGAACCTGTTACCAGGCCTCCCCTGAGCTCCGCCGCAGGCCGAGACCTGAGGTCAGCCCTAGCCCAGCCCCGATCCCAACCCTCGCCCTGTTGCCATTAAGGCTGCCATATGGGGATAAGGGCTAGGGCTAGGGTTAGGGTTGGAGTTCCAGACTTCCGGGACCCCTACCGTTGGTCTGATCCTGTTACAAGGCCTCCCCTGAGGTCCGCCGCAGGCCGAGACCTGAGGTCAGCCCTAGCCCATTCCCTATCCCAACCCTCGCCCTGTTACCATTAAGGCTGCTATTGGGGGATTAGGGCTAGGGTTGGAGTTCTAGACTTCCGGGACCCCTACCGTTGGTCTGAACCTGTTACCAGGCCTCCCCTGAGCTCCGCCGCAGGCCGAGACCTGAGGTCAGCCCTAGCCCATTCCCGATCCCAACCCTCGCCCTGTTGCCATTAAGGCTGCTATTGGGGGATTAGGACTTGGGTTGGAGTTCCAGACTTCCGGGACCCCTACCGTTGGTCTGAACCTGTTACCAGGCCTCCTCTGAGCTCCGTTGCAGGCCGAGACCTGAGGTCAGCCCTAGCCCAGCCCTGATCCCAACCCTCGCCCTGTTGCCATTAAGGCTGCCATTGGGGGATTAGGGCTAGGGCTAGGGTTAGGGTTGGAGTTCCAGACTTCCCGGACCCCTACCGTTGGTCTGATCCTGTTACCAGGCCTCCCCTGAGCTCCGCCGCAGGCCGAGACCTGAGGTCAGCCCCACTCCAGCCCCAATCCCAACCCTCGCCCTGTTACCATTAAGGCTGCCATTGGGGAATAGGGCTAGGGTTAGGGTTGGAGTTCCAGACTTCCGGGAACCCTACCGTTGGTCTGATCCTGTTACAAGGCCTCCCCTGAGGTCCGCCGCAGGCCTAGACCTGAGGTCAGCCCTAGCCCATTCCCGATCCCAACCCTCGCCCTGTTGCCATTAAGGCTGCTATTGGGGGATTAGGGCTAGGGCTAGGGCTAGGGTTAGGGTTGGAGTTCCAGACTTCCGGGACCCCTACCGTTGGTCTGATCCTGTTACCAGGCCTCCCCTGAGGTCCGCCGCAGGCCGGGACCTGAGGTCAGCCCTAGCCCAGCCCCGATCCCAACCCTCGCCCTGTTGCCATTAAGGCTGCCATTGGGGGATTAGGGCTAGGGTTGGAGTTCCAGACTTCCGGGACCCCTACCGTTGGTCTGAACCTGTTACCAGGCCTCCCCTGAGCTCCGCCGCAGGCCGAGACCTGAGGTCAGCCCTAGCCCAGCCCCGATCCCAACCCTCGCCCTGTTGCCATTAAGGCTGCCATTGGGGGATTAGGGCTAGGGCTAGGGTTAGGGTTGGAGTTCCAGACTTCCCGGACCCCTACCGTTGGTCTGATCCTGTTACCAGGCCTCCCCTGAGCTCCGCCGCAGGCCGAGACCTGAGGTCAGCCCTAGCCCAGCCCCGATCCCAACCCTCGCCCTGTTGCCATTAAGGCTGCCATTGGGGGATTAGGGCTAGGGCTAGGGTTGGAGTTCCAGACTTCCGGGACCCCTACCGTTGGTCTGAACCTGTTACCAGGCCTCCCCTGAGCTCCGCCGCAGGCCGAGACCTGAGGTCAGCCCTAGCCCAGCCCCGATCCCAACCCTCGCCCTGTTGCCATTAAGGCTGCCATTGGGGGATTAGGGCTAGGGTTAGGGTTGGAGTTCCAGACTTCCGGGACCCCTACCGTTGGTCTGATCCTGTTACCAGGCCTCCCCTGAGCTCCGCCGCAGGCCAAGACCTGAGGTCAGCCCCACTCCAGCCCCAATCCCAACCCTCGCCCTGTTGCCATTAAGGCTGCCATTGGGGGATTAGGGCTAGGGCTAGGGCTAGGGTTAGGGTTGGAGTTCCAGACTTCCGGGACCCCTACCGTTGGTCTGAACCTGTTACCAGGCCTCCCCTGAGCTCCGCCGCAGGCCGAGACCTGAGGTCAGCCCTAGCCCAGCCCCGATCCCAACCCTCGCCCTGTTGCCATTAAGGCTGCCATATGGGGATAAGGGCTAGGGCTAGGGTTAGGGTTGGAGTTCCAGACTTCCGGGACCCCTACCGTTGGTCTGATCCTGTTACAAGGCCTCCCCTGAGGTCCGCCGCAGGCCGAGACCTGAGGTCAGCCCTAGCCCATTCCCTATCCCAACCCTCGCCCTGTTACCATTAAGGCTGCTATTGGGGGATTAGGGCTAGGGTTGGAGTTCTAGACTTCCGGGACCCCTACCGTTGGTCTGAACCTGTTACCAGGCCTCCCCTGAGCTCCGCCGCAGGCCGAGACCTGAGGTCAGCCCTAGCCCATTCCCGATCCCAACCCTCGCCCTGTTGCCATTAAGGCTGCTATTGGGGGATTAGGACTTGGGTTGGAGTTCCAGACTTCCGGGACCCCTACCGTTGGTCTGAACCTGTTACCAGGCCTCCTCTGAGCTCCGTTGCAGGCCGAGACCTGAGGTCAGCCCTAGCCCAGCCCTGATCCCAACCCTCGCCCTGTTGCCATTAAGGCTGCCATTGGGGGATTAGGGCTAGGGCTAGGGTTAGGGTTGGAGTTCCAGACTTCCCGGACCCCTACCGTTGGTCTGATCCTGTTACCAGGCCTCCCCTGAGCTCCGCCGCAGGCCGAGACCTGAGGTCAGCCCCACTCCAGCCCCAATCCCAACCCTCGCCCTGTTACCATTAAGGCTGCCATTGGGGAATAGGGCTAGGGTTAGAGTTCCAGACTTCCGGGACCCCTACCGTTGGTCTGAACCTGTTACCAGGCCTCCCCTGAGCTCCGCCGCAGGCCGAGACCTGAGGTCAGCCCTAGCCCAGCCCCGATCCCAACCCTCGCCCTGTTGCCATTAAGGCTGCCATTGGGGGATTAGGGCTAGGGCTAGGGTTAGGGTTGGAGTTCCAGAATTCCGGGACCCCTACCGTTGGTCTGATCCTGTTACCAGGCCTCCCCTGAGGTCCGCCGCAGGCCGGGACCTGAGGTCAGCCCTAGACCATTCCCGATCCCAACCCTCGCCCTGTTGCCATTAAGGCTGCCATTGGGGGATTAGGGCTAGGGCTAGGGCTAGGGTTAGGGTTGGAGTTCCAGAATTCCGGGACCCCTACCGTTGGTCTGATCCTGTTACCAGGCCTCCCCTGAGGTCCGCCGCAGGCCGGGACCTGAGGTCAGCCCTAGCCCAGCCCCGATCCCAACCCTCGCCCTGTTGCCATTAAGGCTGCCATTGGGGGATTAGGGCTAGGGTTGGAGTTCCAGACTTCCGGGACCCCTACCGTTGGTCTGAACCTGTTACCAGGCCTCCACTGAGCTCCGCCGCAGGCCGAGACCTGAGGTCAGCCCTAGCCCAGCCCCGATCCCAACCCTCGCCCTGTTGCCATTAAGGCTGCCATTGGGGGATTAGGGCTAGGGTTAGGGTTGGAGTTCCAGACTTCCCGGACCCCTACCGTTGGTCTGAACCTGTTACCAGGCCTCCACTGAGCTCCGCCGCAGGCCGAGACCTGAGGTCAGCCCTAGCCCAGCCCCGATCCCAACCCTCGCCCTGTTGCCATTAAGGCTGCCATTGGGGGATTAGGGCTAGGGTTAGGGTTGGAGTTCCAGACTTCCGGGACCCCTACCGTTGGTCTGATCCTGTTACAAGGCCTCCCCTGAGCTCCGCCGCAGGCCGAGACCTGAGGTCAGCCCTAGCCCATTCCCTAACCCAACCCTCGCCCTGTTACCATTAAGGCTGCCATTGGGGGATTAGGGCTAGGGTTGGAGTTCCAGACTTCCGGGACCCCTACCGTTGGTCTGAACCTGTTACCAGGCCTCCCCTGAGCTCCGCCGCAGGCCGAGACCTGAGGTCAGCCCTAGCCCAGCCCCGATCCCAACCCTCGCCCTGTTGCCATTAAGGCTGCCATTGGGGGATTAGGGCTAGGGCTAGGGTTGGAGTTCCAGACTTCCGGGACCCCTACCGTTGGTCTGAACCTGTTACCAGGCCTCCCCTGAGCTCCGCCGCAGGCCGAGACCTGAGGTCAGCCCTAGCCCAGCCCTGATCCCAACCCTCGCCCTGTTGCCATTAAGGCTGCCATTGGGGGATTAGGGCTAGGGTTAGGGTTGGAGTTCCAGACTTCCGGGACCCCTACCGTTGGTCTGATCCTGTTACCAGGCCTCCCCTGAGCTCCGCCGCAGGCCAAGACCTGAGGTCAGCCCCACTCCAGCCCCAATCCCAACCCTCGCCCTGTTGCCATTAAGGCTGCCATTGGGGGATTAGGGCTAGGGCTAGGGTTAGGGTTGGAGTTCCAGACTTCCCGGACCCCTACCGTTGGTCTGATCCTGTTACCAGGCCTCCCCTGAGCTCCGCCGCAGGCCGAGACCTGAGGTCAGCCCTAGCCCAGCCCCGATCCAAACCCTCGCCCTGTTGCCATTAAGGCTGCCATTGGGGGATTAGGGCTAGGGTTAGGGTTGGAGTTCCAGACTTCCGGGACCCCTACCGTTGGTCTGATCCTGTTACAAGGCCTCCCCTGAGGTCCGCCGCAGGCCGAGACCTGAGGTCAGCCCTAGCCCATTCCCTATCCCAACCCTCGCCCTGTTACCATTAAGGCTGCTATTGGGGGATTAGGGCTAGGGTTGGAGTTCCAGACTTCCGGGACCCCTACCGTTGGTCTGAACCTGTTACCAGGCCTCCACTGAGCTCCGCCGCAGGCCGAGACCTGAGGTCAGCCCTAGCCCAGCCCCGATCCCAACCCTCGCCCTGTTGCCATTAAGGCTGCCATTGGGGGATTAGGGCTAGGGTTAGGGTTGGAGTTCCAGACTTCCCGGACCCCCTACCGTTGGTCTGAACCTGTTACCAGGCCTCCACTGAGCTCCGCCGCAGGCCGAGACCTGAGGTCAGCCCTAGCCCAGCCCCGATCCCAACCCTCGCCCTGTTGCCATTAAGGCTGCCATTGGGGGATTAGGGCTAGGGTTAGGGTTGGAGTTCCAGACTTCCGGGACCCCTACCGTTGGTCTGATCCTGTTACAAGGCCTCCCCTGAGCTCCGCCGCAGGCCGAGACCTGAGGTCAGCCCTAGCCCATTCCCTAACCCAACCCTCGCCCTGTTACCATTAAGGCTGCCATTGGGGGATTAGGGCTAGGGTTGGAGTTCCAGACTTCCGGGACCCCTACCGTTGGTCTGAACCTGTTACCAGGCCTCCCCTGAGCTCCGCCGCAGGCCGAGACCTGAGGTCAGCCCTAGCCCATTCCCGATCCCAACCCTCGCCCTGTTGCCATTAAGGCTGCTATTGGGGGATTAGGACTTGGGTTGGAGTTCCAGACTTCCGGGACCCCTACCGTTGGTCTGAACCTGTTACCAGGCCTCCTCTGAGCTCCGTTGCAGGCCGAGACCTGAGGTCAGCCCTAGCCCAGCCCTGATCCCAACCCTCGCCCTGTTGCCATTAAG
The DNA here is from genome assembly GCF_021917145.1 of Hypomesus transpacificus. NCBI lineage: Eukaryota > Metazoa > Chordata > Actinopteri > Osmeriformes > Osmeridae > Hypomesus > Hypomesus transpacificus. The sequence continues at coordinate 20,664 of NW_025813759.1, read as the reverse complement.
GCTGCCATTGGGGGATTAGGGCTAGGGCTAGGGTTAGGGTTGGAGTTCCAGACTTCCCGGACCCCTACCGTTGGTCTGATCCTGTTACCAGGCCTCCCCTGAGCTCCGCCGCAGGCCGAGACCTGAGGTCAGCCCCACTCCAGCCCCAATCCCAACCCTCGCCCTGTTACCATTAAGGCTGCCATTGGGGAATAGGGCTAGGGTTAGGGTTGGAGTTCCAGACTTCCGGGAACCCTACCGTTGGTCTGATCCTGTTACAAGGCCTCCCCTGAGGTCCGCCGCAGGCCGAGACCTGAGGTCAGCCCTAGCCCATTCCCGATCCCAACCCTCGCCCTGTTGCCATTAAGGCTGCTATTGGGGGATTAGGGCTAGGGCTAGGGCTAGGGTTAGGGTTGGAGTTCCAGACTTCCGGGACCCCTACCGTTGGTCTGATCCTGTTACCAGGCCTCCCCTGAGGTCCGCCGCAGGCCGGGACCTGAGGTCAGCCCTAGCCCAGCCCCGATCCCAACCCTCGCCCTGTTGCCATTAAGGCTGCCATTGGGGGATTAGGGCTAGGGTTGGAGTTCCAGACTTCCGGGACCCCTACCGTTGGTCTGAACCTGTTACCAGGCCTCCCCTGAGCTCCGCCGCAGGCCGAGACCTGAGGTCAGCCCTAGCCCAGCCCCGATCCCAACCCTCGCCCTGTTGCCATTAAGGCTGCCATTGGGGGATTAGGGCTAGGGCTAGGGTTAGGGTTGGAGTTCCAGACTTCCCGGACCCCTACCGTTGGTCTGATCCTGTTACCAGGCCTCCCCTGAGCTCCGCCGCAGGCCGAGACCTGAGGTCAGCCCTAGCCCAGCCCCGATCCCAACCCTCGCCCTGTTGCCATTAAGGCTGCCATTGGGGGATTAGGGCTAGGGTTAGGGTTGGAGTTCCAGACTTCCGGGACCCCTACCGTTGGTCTGAACCTGTTACCAGGCCTCCCCTGAGCTCCGCCGCAGGCCGAGACCTGAGGTCAGCCCTAGCCCAGCCCCGATCCCAACCCTCGCCCTGTTGCCATTAAGGCTGCCATTGGGGGATTAGGGCTAGGGTTAGGGTTGGAGTTCCAGACTTCCGGGACCCCTACCGTTGGTCTGATCCTGTTACCAGGCCTCCCCTGAGCTCCGCCGCAGGCCAAGACCTGAGGTCAGCCCCACTCCAGCCCCAATCCCAACCCTCGCCCTGTTGCCATTAAGGCTGCCATTGGGGGATTAGGGCTAGGGCTAGGGCTAGGGTTAGGGTTGGAGTTCCAGAATTCCGGGACCCCTACCGTTGGTCTGATCCTGTTACCAGGCCTCCCCTGAGGTCCGCCGCAGGCCGGGACCTGAGGTCAGCCCTAGACCATTCCCGATCCCAACCCTCGCCCTGTTGCCATTAAGGCTGCCATTGGGGGATTAGGGCTAGGGCTAGGGCTAGGGTTAGGGTTGGAGTTCCAGAATTCCGGGACCCCTACCGTTGGTCTGATCCTGTTACCAGGCCTCCCCTGAGCTCCGCCGCAGGCCGAGACCTGAGGTCAGCCCTAGCCCATTCCCGATCCCAACCCTCGCCCTGTTGCCATTAAGGCTGCTATTGGGGGATTAGGGCTAGGTTTGGAGTTCCAGACTTCCGGGACCCCTACCGTTGGTCTGAACCTGTTACCAGGCCTCCCCTGAGCTCCGCCGCAGGCCGAGACCTGAGGTCAGCCCTAGCCCAGCCCCGATCCCAACCCTCGCCCTGTTGCCATTAAGGCTGCCATTGGGGGATTAGGGCTAGGGTTGGAGTTCCAGACTTCCGGGACCCCTACCGTTGGTCTGAACCTGTTACCAGGCCTCCACTGAGCTCCGCCGCAGGCCGAGACCTGAGGTCAGCCCTAGCCCAGCCCCGATCCCAACCCTCGCCCTGTTGCCATTAAGGCTGCCATTGGGGGATTAGGGCTAGGGTTAGGGTTGGAGTTCCAGACTTCCCGGACCCCTACCGTTGGTCTGAACCTGTTACCAGGCCTCCACTGAGCTCCGCCGCAGGCCGAGACCTGAGGTCAGCCCTAGCCCAGCCCCGATCCCAACCCTCGCCCTGTTGCCATTAAGGCTGCCATTGGGGGATTAGGGCTAGGGTTTAGGGTTGGAGTTCCAGACTTCCGGGACCCCTACCGTTGGTCTGATCCTGTTACAAGGCCTCCCCTGAGCTCCGCCGCAGGCCGAGACCTGAGGTCAGCCCTAGCCCATTCCCTAACCCAACCCTCGCCCTGTTACCATTAAGGCTGCCATTGGGGGATTAGGGCTAGGGTTGGAGTTCCAGACTTCCGGGACCCCTACCGTTGGTCTGAACCTGTTACCAGGCCTCCCCTGAGCTCCGCCGCAGGCCGAGACCTGAGGTCAGCCCTAGCCCAGCCCCGATCCCAACCCTCGCCCTGTTGCCATTAAGGCTGCCATTGGGGGATTAGGGCTAGGGCTAGGGTTGGAGTTCCAGACTTCCGGGACCCCTACCGTTGGTCTGAACCTGTTACCAGGCCTCCCCTGAGCTCCGCCGCAGGCCGAGACCTGAGGTCAGCCCTAGCCCAGCCCTGATCCCAACCCTCGCCCTGTTGCCATTAAGGCTGCCATTGGGGGATTAGGGCTAGGGTTAGGGTTGGAGTTCCAGACTTCCGGGACCCCTACCGTTGGTCTGATCCTGTTACCAGGCCTCCCCTGAGCTCCGCCGCAGGCCAAGACCTGAGGTCAGCCCCACTCCAGCCCCAATCCCAACCCTCGCCCTGTTGCCATTAAGGCTGCCATTGGGGGATTAGGGCTAGGGCTAGGGTTAGGGTTGGAGTTCCAGACTTCCCGGACCCCTACCGTTGGTCTGATCCTGTTACCAGGCCTCCCCTGAGCTCCGCCGCAGGCCGAGACCTGAGGTCAGCCCTAGCCCAGCCCCGATCCAAACCCTCGCCCTGTTGCCATTAAGGCTGCCATTGGGGGATTAGGGCTAGGGTTAGGGTTGGAGTTCCAGACTTCCGGGACCCCTACCGTTGGTCTGATCCTGTTACAAGGCCTCCCCTGAGGTCCGCCGCAGGCCGAGACCTGAGGTCAGCCCTAGCCCATTCCCTATCCCAACCCTCGCCCTGTTACCATTAAGGCTGCTATTGGGGGATTAGGGCTAGGGTTGGAGTTCCAGACTTCCGGGACCCCTACCGTTGGTCTGAACCTGTTACCAGGCCTCCACTGAGCTCCGCCGCAGGCCGAGACCTGAGGTCAGCCCTAGCCCAGCCCCGATCCCAACCCTCGCCCTGTTGCCATTAAGGCTGCCATTGGGGGATTAGGGCTAGGGTTAGGGTTGGAGTTCCAGACTTCCCGGACCCCTACCGTTGGTCTGAATCTGTTACCAGGCCTCCACTGAGCTCCGCCGCAGGCCGAGACCTGAGGTCAGCCCTAGCCCAGCCCCGATCCCAACCCTCGCCCTGTTGCCATTAAGGCTGCCATTGGGGGATTAGGGCTAGGGTTAGGGTTGGAGTTCCAGACTTCCGGGACCCCTACCGTTGGTCTGATCCTGTTACAAGGCCTCCCCTGAGCTCCGCCGCAGGCCGAGACCTGAGGTCAGCCCTAGCCCATTCCCTAACCCAACCCTCGCCCTGTTACCATTAAGGCTGCCATTGGGGGATTAGGGCTAGGGTTGGAGTTCCAGACTTCCGGGACCCCTACCGTTGGTCTGAACCTGTTACCAGGCCTCCCCTGAGCTCCGCCGCAGGCCGAGACCTGAGGTCAGCCCTAGCCCATTCCCGATCCCAACCCTCGCCCTGTTGCCATTAAGGCTGCTATTGGGGGATTAGGACTTGGGTTGGAGTTCCAGACTTCCGGGACCCCTACCGTTGGTCTGAACCTGTTACCAGGCCTCCTCTGAGCTCCGTTGCAGGCCGAGACCTGAGGTCAGCCCTAGCCCAGCCCTGATCCCAACCCTCGCCCTGTTGCCATTAAGGCTGCCATTGGGGGATTAGGGCTAGGGCTAGGGTTAGGGTTGGAGTTCCAGACTTCCCGGACCCCTACCGTTGGTCTGATCCTGTTACCAGGCCTCCCCTGAGCTCCGCCGCAGGCCGAGACCTGAGGTCAGCCCCACTCCAGCCCCAATCCCAACCCTCGCCCTGTTACCATTAAGGCTGCCATTGGGGAATAGGGCTAGGGTTAGGGTTGGAGTTCCAGACTTCCGGGAACCCTACCGTTGGTCTGATCCTGTTACAAGGCCTCCCCTGAGGTCCGCCGCAGGCCGAGACCTGAGGTCAGCCCTAGCCCATTCCCGATCCCAACCCTCGCCCTGTTGCCATTAAGGCTGCTATTGGGGGATTAGGGCTAGGGCTAGGGCTAGGGTTAGGGTTGGAGTTCCAGACTTCCGGGACCCCTACCGTTGGTCTGATCCTGTTACCAGGCCTCCCCTGAGGTCCGCCGCAGGCCGGGACCTGAGGTCAGCCCTAGCCCAGCCCCGATCCCAACCCTCGCCCTGTTGCCATTAAGGCTGCCATTGGGGGATTAGGGCTAGGGTTGGAGTTCCAGACTTCCGGGACCCCTACCGTTGGTCTGAACCTGTTACCAGGCCTCCCCTGAGCTCCGCCGCAGGCCGAGACCTGAGGTCAGCCCTAGCCCAGCCCCGATCCCAACCCTCGCCCTGTTGCCATTAAGGCTGCCATTGGGGGATTAGGGCTAGGGCTAGGGTTAGGGTTGGAGTTCCAGACTTCCCGGACCCCTACCGTTGGTCTGATCCTGTTACCAGGCCTCCCCTGAGCTCCGCCGCAGGCCGAGACCTGAGGTCAGCCCTAGCCCAGCCCCGATCCCAACCCTCGCCCTGTTGCCATTAAGGCTGCCATTGGGGGATTAGGGCTAGGGTTAGGGTTGGAGTTCCAGACTTCCGGGACCCCTACCGTTGGTCTGAACCTGTTACCAGGCCTCCCCTGAGCTCCGCCGCAGGCCGAGACCTGAGGTCAGCCCTAGCCCAGCCCCGATCCCAACCCTCGCCCTGTTGCCATTAAGGCTGCCATTGGGGGATTAGGGCTAGGGTTAGGGTTGGAGTTCCAGACTTCCGGGACCCCTACCGTTGGTCTGATCCTGTTACCAGGCCTCCCCTGAGCTCCGCCGCAGGCCAAGACCTGAGGTCAGCCCCACTCCAGCCCCAATCCCAACCCTCGCCCTGTTGCCATTAAGGCTGCCATTGGGGGATTAGGGCTAGGGCTAGGGCTAGGGTTAGGGTTGGAGTTCCAGAATTCCGGGACCCCTACCGTTGGTCTGATCCTGTTACCAGGCCTCCCCTGAGGTCCGCCGCAGGCCGGGACCTGAGGTCAGCCCTAGACCATTCCCGATCCCAACCCTCGCCCTGTTGCCATTAAGGCTGCCATTGGGGGATTAGGGCTAGGGCTAGGGCTAGGGTTAGGGTTGGAGTTCCAGAATTCCGGGACCCCTACCGTTGGTCTGATCCTGTTACCAGGCCTCCCCTGAGGTCCGCCGCAGGCCGGGACCCCTGCCCAGGTCAGCCCTAGCCCAGCCCCGATCCCAACCCTCGCCCTGTTGCCATTAAGGCTGCCATTGGGGGATTAGGGCTAGGGTTGGAGTTCCAGACTTCCGGGACCCCTACCGTTGGTCTGAACCTGTTACCAGGCCTCCACTGAGCTCCGCCGCAGGCCGAGACCTGAGGTCAGCCCTAGCCCAGCCCCGATCCCAACCCTCGCCCTGTTGCCATTAAGGCTGCCATTGGGGGATTAGGGCTAGGGTTAGGGTTGGAGTTCCAGACTTCCCGGACCCCTACCGTTGGTCTGAACCTGTTACCAGGCCTCCACTGAGCTCCGCCGCAGGCCGAGACCTGAGGTCAGCCCTAGCCCAGCCCCGATCCCAACCCTCGCCCTGTTGCCATTAAGGCTGCCATTGGGGGATTAGGGCTAGGGTTTAGGGTTGGAGTTCCAGACTTCCGGGACCCCTACCGTTGGTCTGATCCTGTTACAAGGCCTCCCCTGAGCTCCGCCGCAGGCCGAGACCTGAGGTCAGCCCTAGCCCATTCCCTAACCCAACCCTCGCCCTGTTACCATTAAGGCTGCCATTGGGGGATTAGGGCTAGGGTTGGAGTTCCAGACTTCCGGGACCCCTACCGTTGGTCTGAACCTGTTACCAGGCCTCCCCTGAGCTCCGCCGCAGGCCGAGACCTGAGGTCAGCCCTAGCCCAGCCCCGATCCCAACCCTCGCCCTGTTGCCATTAAGGCTGCCATTGGGGGATTAGGGCTAGGGCTAGGGTTGGAGTTCCAGACTTCCGGGACCCCTACCGTTGGTCTGAACCTGTTACCAGGCCTCCCCTGAGCTCCGCCGCAGGCCGAGACCTGAGGTCAGCCCTAGCCCAGCCCTGATCCCAACCCTCGCCCTGTTGCCATTAAGGCTGCCATTGGGGGATTAGGGCTAGGGTTAGGGTTGGAGTTCCAGACTTCCGGGACCCCTACCGTTGGTCTGATCCTGTTACCAGGCCTCCCCTGAGCTCCGCCGCAGGCCAAGACCTGAGGTCAGCCCCACTCCAGCCCCAATCCCAACCCTCGCCCTGTTGCCATTAAGGCTGCCATTGGGGGATTAGGGCTAGGGCTAGGGTTAGGGTTGGAGTTCCAGACTTCCCGGACCCCTACCGTTGGTCTGATCCTGTTACCAGGCCTCCCCTGAGCTCCGCCGCAGGCCGAGACCTGAGGTCAGCCCTAGCCCAGCCCCGATCCAAACCCTCGCCCTGTTGCCATTAAGGCTGCCATTGGGGGATTAGGGCTAGGGTTAGGGTTGGAGTTCCAGACTTCCGGGACCCCTACCGTTGGTCTGATCCTGTTACAAGGCCTCCCCTGAGGTCCGCCGCAGGCCGAGACCTGAGGTCAGCCCTAGCCCATTCCCTATCCCAACCCTCGCCCTGTTACCATTAAGGCTGCTATTGGGGGATTAGGGCTAGGGTTGGAGTTCCAGACTTCCGGGACCCCTACCGTTGGTCTGAACCTGTTACCAGGCCTCCACTGAGCTCCGCCGCAGGCCGAGACCTGAGGTCAGCCCTAGCCCAGCCCCGATCCCAACCCTCGCCCTGTTGCCATTAAGGCTGCCATTGGGGGATTAGGGCTAGGGTTAGGGTTGGAGTTCCAGACTTCCCGGACCCCTACCGTTGGTCTGAACCTGTTACCAGGCCTCCACTGAGCTCCGCCGCAGGCCGAGACCTGAGGTCAGCCCTAGCCCAGCCCCGATCCCAACCCTCGCCCTGTTGCCTTTAAGGCTGCCATTGGGGGATTAGGGCTAGGGTTAGGGTTGGAGTTCCAGACTTCCCGGACCCCTACCGTTGGTCTGAACCTGTTACCAGGCCTCCACTGAGCTCCGCCGCAGGCCGAGACCTGAGGTCAGCCCTAGCCCAGCCCCGATCCCAACCCTCGCCCTGTTACCATTAAGGCTGCCATTGGGGGATTAGGGCTAGGGTTGGAGTTCCAGACTTCCGGGACCCCTACCGTTGGTCTGAACCTGTTACCAGGCCTCCCCTGAGCTCCGCCGCAGGCCGAGACCTGAGGTCAGCCCTAGCCCATTCCCGATCCCAACCCTCGCCCTGTTGCCATTAAGGCTGCTATTGGGGGATTAGGACTTGGGTTGGAGTTCCAGACTTCCGGGACCCCTACCGTTGGTCTGAACCTGTTACCAGGCCTCCTCTGAGCTCCGTTGCAGGCCGAGACCTGAGGTCAGCCCTAGCCCAGCCCTGATCCCAACCCTCGCCCTGTTGCCATTAAGGCTGCCATTGGGGGATTAGGGCTAGGGCTAGGGTTAGGGTTGGAGTTCCAGACTTCCCGGACCCCTACCGTTGGTCTGATCCTGTTACCAGGCCTCCCCTGAGCTCCGCCGCAGGCCGAGACCTGAGGTCAGCCCCACTCCAGCCCCAATCCCAACCCTCGCCCTGTTACCATTAAGGCTGCCATTGGGGAATAGGGCTAGGGTTAGGGTTGGAGTTCCAGACTTCCGGGAACCCTACCGTTGGTCTGATCCTGTTACAAGGCCTCCCCTGAGGTCCGCCGCAGGCCGAGACCTGAGGTCAGCCCTAGCCCATTCCCGATCCCAACCCTCGCCCTGTTGCCATTAAGGCTGCTATTGGGGGATTAGGGCTAGGGCTAGGGCTAGGGTTAGGGTTGGAGTTCCAGACTTCCGGGACCCCTACCGTTGGTCTGATCCTGTTACCAGGCCTCCCCTGAGGTCCGCCGCAGGCCGGGACCTGAGGTCAGCCCTAGCCCAGCCCCGATCCCAACCCTCGCCCTGTTGCCATTAAGGCTGCCATTGGGGGATTAGGGCTAGGGTTGGAGTTCCAGACTTCCGGGACCCCTACCGTTGGTCTGAACCTGTTACCAGGCCTCCCCTGAGCTCCGCCGCAGGCCGAGACCTGAGGTCAGCCCTAGCCCAGCCCCGATCCCAACCCTCGCCCTGTTGCCATTAAGGCTGCCATTGGGGGATTAGGGCTAGGGCTAGGGTTAGGGTTGGAGTTCCAGACTTCCCGGACCCCTACCGTTGGTCTGATCCTGTTACCAGGCCTCCCCTGAGCTCCGCCGCAGGCCGAGACCTGAGGTCAGCCCTAGCCCAGCCCCGATCCCAACCCTCGCCCTGTTGCCATTAAGGCTGCCATTGGGGGATTAGGGCTAGGGTTAGGGTTGGAGTTCCAGACTTCCGGGACCCCTACCGTTGGTCTGAACCTGTTACCAGGCCTCCCCTGAGCTCCGCCGCAGGCCGAGACCTGAGGTCAGCCCTAGCCCAGCCCCGATCCCAACCCTCGCCCTGTTGCCATTAAGGCTGCCATTGGGGGATTAGGGCTAGGGTTAGGGTTGGAGTTCCAGACTTCCGGGACCCCTACCGTTGGTCTGATCCTGTTACCAGGCCTCCCCTGAGCTCCGCCGCAGGCCAAGACCTGAGGTCAGCCCCACTCCAGCCCCAATCCCAACCCTCGCCCTGTTACCATTAAGGCTGCCATTGGGGGATTAGGGCTAGGGCTAGGGCTAGGGTTAGGGTTGGAGTTCCAGAATTCCGGGACCCCTACCGTTGGTCTGATCCTGTTACCAGGCCTCCCCTGAGGTCCGCCGCAGGCCGGGACCTGAGGTCAGCCCTAGACCATTCCCGATCCCAACCCTCGCCCTGTTGCCATTAAGGCTGCCATTGGGGGATTAGGGCTAGGGCTAGGGCTAGGGTTAGGGTTGGAGTTCCAGAATTCCGGGACCCCTACCGTTGGTCTGATCCTGTTACCAGGCCTCCCCTGAGGTCCGCCGCAGGCCGGGACCTGAGGTCAGCCCTAGCCCAGCCCCGATCCCAACCCTCGCCCTGTTGCCATTAAGGCTGCCATTGGGGGATTAGGGCTAGGGTTGGAGTTCCAGACTTCCGGGACCCCTACCGTTGGTCTGAACCTGTTACCAGGCCTCCACTGAGCTCCGCCGCAGGCCGAGACCTGAGGTCAGCCCTAGCCCAGCCCCGATCCCAACCCTCGCCCTGTTGCCATTAAGGCTGCCATTGGGGGATTAGGGCTAGGGTTAGGGTTGGAGTTCCAGACTTCCCGGACCCCTACCGTTGGTCTGAACCTGTTACCAGGCCTCCACTGAGCTCCGCCGCAGGCCGAGACCTGAGGTCAGCCCTAGCCCAGCCCCGATCCCAACCCTCGCCCTGTTGCCATTAAGGCTGCCATTGGGGGATTAGGGCTAGGGTTTAGGGTTGGAGTTCCAGACTTCCGGGACCCCTACCGTTGGTCTGATCCTGTTACAAGGCCTCCCCTGAGCTCCGCCGCAGGCCGAGACCTGAGGTCAGCCCTAGCCCATTCCCTAACCCAACCCTCGCCCTGTTACCATTAAGGCTGCCATTGGGGGATTAGGGCTAGGGTTGGAGTTCCAGACTTCCGGGACCCCTACCGTTGGTCTGAACCTGTTACCAGGCCTCCCCTGAGCTCCGCCGCAGGCCGAGACCTGAGGTCAGCCCTAGCCCAGCCCCGATCCCAACCCTCGCCCTGTTGCCATTAAGGCTGCCATTGGGGGATTAGGGCTAGGGCTAGGGTTGGAGTTCCAGACTTCCGGGACCCCTACCGTTGGTCTGAACCTGTTACCAGGCCTCCCCTGAGCTCCGCCGCAGGCCGAGACCTGAGGTCAGCCCTAGCCCAGCCCTGATCCCAACCCTCGCCCTGTTGCCATTAAGGCTGCCATTGGGGGATTAGGGCTAGGGTTAGGGTTGGAGTTCCAGACTTCCGGGACCCCTACCGTTGGTCTGATCCTGTTACCAGGCCTCCCCTGAGCTCCGCCGCAGGCCAAGACCTGAGGTCAGCCCCACTCCAGCCCCAATCCCAACCCTCGCCCTGTTGCCATTAAGGCTGCCATTGGGGGATTAGGGCTAGGGCTAGGGTTAGGGTTGGAGTTCCAGACTTCCCGGACCCCTACCGTTGGTCTGATCCTGTTACCAGGCCTCCCCTGAGCTCCGCCGCAGGCCGAGACCTGAGGTCAGCCCTAGCCCAGCCCCGATCCAAACCCTCGCCCTGTTGCCATTAAGGCTGCCATTGGGGGATTAGGGCTAGGGTTAGGGTTGGAGTTCCAGACTTCCGGGACCCCTACCGTTGGTCTGATCCTGTTACAAGGCCTCCCCTGAGGTCCGCCGCAGGCCGAGACCTGAGGTCAGCCCTAGCCCATTCCCTATCCCAACCCTCGCCCTGTTACCATTAAGGCTGCTATTGGGGGATTAGGGCTAGGGTTGGAGTTCCAGACTTCCGGGACCCCTACCGTTGGTCTGAACCTGTTACCAGGCCTCCACTGAGCTCCGCCGCAGGCCGAGACCTGAGGTCAGCCCTAGCCCAGCCCCGATCCCAACCCTCGCCCTGTTGCCATTAAGGCTGCCATTGGGGGATTAGGGCTAGGGTTAGGGTTGGAGTTCCAGACTTCCCGGACCCCTACCGTTGGTCTGAACCTGTTACCAGGCCTCCACTGAGCTCCGCCGCAGGCCGAGACCTGAGGTCAGCCCTAGCCCAGCCCCGATCCCAACCCTCGCCCTGTTGCCATTAAGGCTGCCATTGGGGGATTAGGGCTAGGGTTAGGGTTGGAGTTCCAGACTTCCCGGACCCCTACCGTTGGTCTGAACCTGTTACCAGGCCTCCACTGAGCTCCGCCGCAGGCCGAGACCTGAGGTCAGCCCTAGCCCAGCCCCGATCCCAACCCTCGCCCTGTTGCCATTAAGGCTGCCATTGGGGGATTAGGGCTAGGGTTTAGGGTTGGAGTTCCAGACTTCCGGGACCCCTACCGTTGGTCTGATCCTGTTACAAGGCCTCCCCTGAGCTCCGCCGCAGGCCGAGACCTGAGGTCAGCCCTAGCCCATTCCCTAACCCAACCCTCGCCCTGTTACCATTAAGGCTGCCATTGGGGGATTAGGGCTAGGGTTGGAGTTCCAGACTTCCGGGACCCCTACCGTTGGTCTGAACCTGTTACCAGGCCTCCCCTGAGCTCCGCCGCAGGCCGAGACCTGAGGTCAGCCCTAGCCCAGCCCCGATCCCAACCCTCGCCCTGTTGCCATTAAGGCTGCCATTGGGGGATTAGGGCTAGGGCTAGGGTTGGAGTTCCAGACTTCCGGGACCCCTACCGTTGGTCTGAACCTGTTACCAGGCCTCCCCTGAGCTCCGCCGCAGGCCGAGACCTGAGGTCAGCCCTAGCCCAGCCCTGATCCCAACCCTCGCCCTGTTGCCATTAAGGCTGCCATTGGGGGATTAGGGCTAGGGTTAGGGTTGGAGTTCCAGACTTCCGGGACCCCTACCGTTGGTCTGATCCTGTTACCAGGCCTCCCCTGAGCTCCGCCGCAGGCCAAGACCTGAGGTCAGCCCCACTCCAGCCCCAATCCCAACCCTCGCCCTGTTGCCATTAAGGCTGCCATTGGGGGATTAGGGCTAGGGCTAGGGTTAGGGTTGGAGTTCCAGACTTCCCGGACCCCTACCGTTGGTCTGATCCTGTTACCAGGCCTCCCCTGAGCTCCGCCGCAGGCCGAGACCTGAGGTCAGCCCTAGCCCAGCCCCGATCCAAACCCTCGCCCTGTTGCCATTAAGGCTGCCATTGGGGGATTAGGGCTAGGGTTAGGGTTGGAGTTCCAGACTTCCGGGACCCCTACCGTTGGTCTGATCCTGTTACAAGGCCTCCCCTGAGGTCCGCCGCAGGCCGAGACCTGAGGTCAGCCCTAGCCCATTCCCTATCCCAACCCTCGCCCTGTTACCATTAAGGCTGCTATTGGGGGATTAGGGCTAGGGTTGGAGTTCCAGACTTCCGGGACCCCTACCGTTGGTCTGAACCTGTTACCAGGCCTCCACTGAGCTCCGCCGCAGGCCGAGACCTGAGGTCAGCCCTAGCCCAGCCCCGATCCCAACCCTCGCCCTGTTGCCATTAAGGCTGCCATTGGGGGATTAGGGCTAGGGTTAGGGTTGGAGTTCCAGACTTCCCGGACCCCTACCGTTGGTCTGAACCTGTTACCAGGCCTCCACTGAGCTCCGCCGCAGGCCGAGACCTGAGGTCAGCCCTAGCCCAGCCCCGATCCCAACCCTCGCCCTGTTGCCATTAAGGCTGCCATTGGGGGATTAGGGCTAGGGTTAGGGTTGGAGTTCCAGACTTCCCGGACCCCTACCGTTGGTCTGAACCTGTTACCAGGCCTCCACTGAGCTCCGCCGCAGGCCGAGACCTGAGGTCAGCCCTAGCCCAGCCCCGATCCCAACCCTCGCCCTGTTGCCATTAAGGCTGCCATTGGGGGATTAGGGCTAGGGTTTAGGGTTGGAGTTCCAGACTTCCGGGACCCCTACCGTTGGTCTGATCCTGTTACAAGGCCTCCCCTGAGCTCCGCCGCAGGCCGAGACCTGAGGTCAGCCCTAGCCCATTCCCTAACCCAACCCTCGCCCTGTTACCATTAAGGCTGCCATTGGGGGATTAGGGCTAGGGTTGGAGTTCCAGACTTCCGGGACCCCTACCGTTGGTCTGAACCTGTTACCAGGCCTCCCCTGAGCTCCGCCGCAGGCCGAGACCTGAGGTCAGCCCTAGCCCAGCCCCGATCCCAACCCTCGCCCTGTTGCCATTAAGGCTGCCATTGGGGGATTAGGGCTAGGGCTAGGGTTGGAGTTCCAGACTTCCGGGACCCCTACCGTTGGTCTGAACCTGTTACCAGGCCTCCCCTGAGCTCCGCCGCAGGCCGAGACCTGAGGTCAGCCCTAGCCCAGCCCTGATCCCAACCCTCGCCCTGTTGCCATTAAGGCTGCCATTGGGGGATTAGGGCTAGGGTTAGGGTTGGAGTTCCAGACTTCCGGGACCCCTACCGTTGGTCTGATCCTGTTACCAGGCCTCCCCTGAGCTCCGCCGCAGGCCAAGATCTGAGGTCAGCCCCACTCCAGCCCCAATCCCAACCCTCGCCCTGTTGCCATTAAGGCTGCCATTGGGGGATTAGGGCTAGGGCTAGGGTTAGGGTTGGAGTTCCAGACTTCCCGGACCCCTACCGTTGGTCTGATCCTGTTACCAGGCCTCCCCTGAGCTCCGCCGCAGGCCGAGACCTGAGGTCAGCCCTAGCCCAGCCCCGATCCAAACCCTCGCCCTGTTGCCATTAAGGCTGCCATTGGGGGATTAGGGCTAGGGTTAGGGTTGGAGTTCCAGACTTCCGGGACCCCTACCGTTGGTCTGATCCTGTTACAAGGCCTCCCCTGAGGTCCGCCGCAGGCCGAGACCTGAGGTCAGCCCTAGCCCATTCCCTATCCCAACCCTCGCCCTGTTACCATTAAGGCTGCTATTGGGGGATTAGGGCTAGGGTTGGAGTTCCAGACTTCCGGGACCCCTACCGTTGGTCTGAACCTGTTACCAGGCCTCCACTGAGCTCCGCCGCAGGCCGAGACCTGAGGTCAGCCCTAGCCCAGCCCCGATCCCAACCCTCGCCCTGTTGCCATTAAGGCTGCCATTGGGGGATTAGGGCTAGGGTTAGGGTTGGAGTTCCAGACTTCCCGGACCCCTACCGTTGGTCTGAACCTGTTACCAGGCCTCCACTGAGCTCCGCCGCAGGCCGAGACCTGAGGTCAGCCCTAGCCCAGCCCCGATCCCAACCCTCGCCCTGTTGCCATTAAGGCTGCCATTGGGGGATTAGGGCTAGGGTTAGGGTTGGAGTTCCAGACTTCCGGGACCCCTACCGTTGGTCTGATCCTGTTACAAGGCCTCCCCTGAGCTCCGCCGCAGGCCGAGACCTGAGGTCAGCCCTAGCCCATTCCCTAACCCAACCCTCGCCCTGTTGCCATTAAGGCTGCCATTGGGGGATTAGGGCTAGGGTTAGGGTTGGAGTTCCAGACTTCCGGGACCCCTACCGTTGGTCTGATCCTGTTACCAGGCCTCCCCTGAGCTCCGCCGCAGGCCAAGACCTGAGGTCAGCCCCACTCCAGCCCCAATCCCAACCCTCGCCCTGTTGCCATTAAGGCTGCCATTGGGGGATTAGGGCTAGGGCTAGGGTTAGGGTTGGAGTTCCAGACTTCCCGGACCCCTACCGTTGGTCTGATCCTGTTACCAGGCCTCCCCTGAGCTCCGCCGCAGGCCGAGACCTGAGGTCAGCCCTAGCCCAGCCCCGATCCAAACCCTCGCCCTGTTGCCATTAAGGCTGCTATTGGGGGATTAGGGCTAGGGTTAGGGTTGGAGTTCCAGACTTCCGGGACCCCTACCGTTGGTCTGATCCTGTTACAAGGCCTCCCCTGAGGTCCGCCGCAGGCCGAGACCTGAGGTCAGCCCTAGCCCATTCCCTATCCCAACCCTCGCCCTGTTACCATTAAGGCTGCTATTGGGGGATTAGGGCTAGGGTTGGAGTTCCAGACTTCCGGGACCCCTACCGTTGGTCTGATCCTGTTACAAGGCCTCCCCTGTGGTCCGCCGCAGGCCGAGACCTGAGGTCAGCCCTAGCCCATTCCCTATCCCAACCCTCGCCCTGTTACCATTAAGGCTGCTATTGGGGGATTAGGGCTAGGGTTGGAGTTCCAGACTTCCGGGACCCCTACCGTTGGTCTGAACCTGTTACCAGGCCTCCCCTGAGCTCCGCCGCAGGCCGAGACCTGAGGTCAGCCCTAGCCCATTCCCGATCCCAACCCTCGCCCTGTTGCCATTAAGGCTGCTATTGGGGGATTAGGACTAGGGTTGGAGTTCCAGACTTCCGGGACCCCTACCGTTGGTCTGATCCTGTTACCAGGCCTCCCCTGAGCTCCGCCGCAGGCCGAGACCTGAGGTCAGCCCTAGCCCAGCCCCGATCCCAACCCTCGCCCTGTTGCCATTAAGGCTGCCATTGGGGGATTAGGGCTAGGGCTAGGGCTAGGGTTAGGGTTGGAGTTCCAGACTTCCGGGACCCCTACCGTTGGTCTGATCCTGTTACCAGGCCTCCCCTGAGGTCCGCCGCAGGCCGGGACCTGAGGTCAGCCCTAGCCCAGCCCCGATCCCAACCCTCGCCCTGTTGCCATTAAGGCTGCCATTGGGGGATTAGGGTTAGGGTTGGAGTTCCAGACTTCCCGGACCCCTACCGTTGGTCTGATCCTGTTACCAGGCCTCCCCTGAGCTCCGCCGCAGGCCGAGACCTGAGGTCAGCCCTAGCCCAGCCCCGATCCCAACCCTCGCCCTGTTGCCATTAAGGCTGCCATTGGGGGATTAGGGCTAGGGTTAGGGTTGGAGTTCCAGACTTCCGGGACCCCTACCGTTGGTCTGATCCTGTTACAAGGCCTCCCCTGAGCTCCGCCGCAGGCCGAGACCTGAGGTCAGCCCTAGTCCATTCCCTATCCCAACCCTCGCCCTGTTACCATTAAGGCTGCCATTGGGGGATTAGGGCTAGGGTTGGAGTTCCAGACTTCCGGGACCCCTACCGTTGGTCTGAACCTGTTACCAGGCCTCCCCTGAGCTCCGCCGCAGGCCGAGACCTGAGGTCAGCCCTAGCCCATTCCAGATCCCAACCCTCGCCCTGTTGCCATCAAGGCTGCTATTGGGGGATTAGGACTAGGGTTGGAGTTCCAGACTTCCGGGACCCCTACCGTTGGTCTGATCCTGTTACCAGGCCTCCCCTGAGCTCCGCCGCAGGCCGAGACCTGAGGTCAGCCCTAGCCCAGCCCCGATCCAAACCCTCGCCCTGTTGCCATTAAGGCTTCCATTGGGGGATTAGGGCTAGGGTTCGGGTTGGAGTTCCAGACTTCCGGGACCCCTACCGTTGGTCTGATCGTGTTACAAGGCCTCCCCTGAGGTCCGCCGCAGGCCGAGACCTGAGGTCAGCCCTAGCCCATTCCCTATCCCAACCCTCGCCCTGTTACCATTAAGGCTGCTATTGGGGGATTAGGGCTAGGGTTGGAGTTCCAGACTTCCGGGACCCCTACCGTTGGTCTGAACCTGTTACCAGGCCTCCCCTGAGCTCCGCCGCAGGCCGAGACCTGAGGTCAGCCCTAGCCCAGCCCCGATCCCAACCCTTGCCCTGTTGCCATTAAGGCTGCCATTGGGGGATTAGGGCTAGGGCTAGGGTTAGGGTTGGAGTTCCAGACTTCCGGGACCCCTACCGTTGGTCTGATCCTGTTACCAGGCCTCCCCTGAGCTCCACCACAGGCCGAGACCTGAGGTCAGCCCCACTCCAGGCCCTATCCCAACCCTCGCCCTGTTACCATTAAGGCTGCCATTGGGGAATAGGGCTAGGGCTAGGGTTGGAGTTCCAGACTTCCGGGACCCCTACCGTTGGTCTGAACCTGTTACCAGGCCTCCCCTGAGCTCCGCCGCAGGCCGAGACCTGAGGTCAGCCCCACTGCCCCAGGTTACCAGGCCCATTGGGGAATAGGGCTAGGGTTAGGGTTGGAGTTCCAGAATTCCGGGACCCCTACCGTTGGTCTGATCCTGTTACCAGGCCTCCCCTGAGGTCCGCCCCCCAGCCCCGATCCCAACCCTCGCCCTGTTGCCATTAAGGCTGCCATTGGGGGATTAGGGTTAGGGTTGGACCCTCGCCCTGTTACCATTAAGGCTGCCATTGGGGAATAGGGCTAGGGTTAGGGTTGGAGTTCCAGAATTCCGGGACCCCTACCGTTGGTCTGATCCTGTTACCAGGCCTCCCCTGAGGTCCGCCGCAGGCCGGGACCTGAGGTCAGCCCTAGCCCAGCCCCGATCCCAACCCTCGCCCTGTTGCCATTAAGGCTGCCATTGGGGGATTAGGGTTAGGGTTGGAGTTCCAGACTTCCCGGACCCCTACCGTTGGTCTGATCCTGTTACCAGGCCTCCCCTGAGCTCCGCCGCAGGCCGAGACCTGAGGTCAGCCCTAGCCCAGCCCCGATCCCAACCCTCGCCCTGTTGCCATTAAGGCTGCCATTGGGGGATTAGGGCTAGGGTTAGGGTTGGAGTTCCAGACTTCCGGGACCCCTACCGTTGGTCTGATCCTGTTACAAGGCCTCCCCTGAGCTCCGCCGCAGGCCGAGACCTGAGGTCAGCCCTAGTCCATTCCCTATCCCAACCCTCGCCCTGTTACCATTAAGGCTGCCATTGGGGGATTAGGGCTAGGGTTGGAGTTCCAGACTTCCGGGACCCCTACCGTTGGTCTGAACCTGTTACCAGGCCTCCCCTGAGCTCCGCCGCAGGCCGAGACCTGAGGTCAGCCCTAGCCCATTCCAGATCCCAACCCTCGCCCTGTTGCCATCAAGGCTGCTATTGGGGGATTAGGACTAGGGTTGGAGTTCCAGACTTCCGGGACCCCTACCGTTGGTCTGATCCTGTTACCAGGCCTCCCCTGAGCTCCGCCGCAGGCCGAGACCTGAGGTCAGCCCTAGCCCAGCCCCGATCCAAACCCTCGCCCTGTTGCCATTAAGGCTTCCATTGGGGGATTAGGGCTAGGGTTCGGGTTGGAGTTCCAGACTTCCGGGACCCCTACCGTTGGTCTGATCGTGTTACAAGGCCTCCCCTGAGGTCCGCCGCAGGCCGAGACCTGAGGTCAGCCCTAGCCCATTCCCTATCCCAACCCTCGCCCTGTTACCATTAAGGCTGCTATTGGGGGATTAGGGCTAGGGTTGGAGTTCCAGACTTCCGGGACCCCTACCGTTGGTCTGAACCTGTTACCAGGCCTCCCCTGAGCTCCGCCGCAGGCCGAGACCTGAGGTCAGCCCTAGCCCAGCCCCGATCCCAACCCTTGCCCTGTTGCCATTAAGGCTGCCATTGGGGGATTAGGGCTAGGGCTAGGGTTAGGGTTGGAGTTCCAGACTTCCGGGACCCCTACCGTTGGTCTGATCCTGTTACCAGGCCTCCCCTGAGCTCCGCCACAGGCCGAGACCTGAGGTCAGCCCCACTCCAGGCCCTATCCCAACCCTCGCCCTGTTACCATTAAGGCTGCCATTGGGGAATAGGGCTAGGGCTAGGGTTGGAGTTCCAGACTTCCGGGACCCCTACCGTTGGTCTGATCGTGTTACAAGGCCTCCCCTGAGGTCCGCCGCAGGCCGAGACCTGAGGTCAGCCCTAGCCCATTCCCTATCCCAACCCTCGCCCTGTTACCATTAAGGCTGCTATTGGGGGATTAGGGCTAGGGTTGGAGTTCCAGACTTCCGGGACCCCTACCGTTGGTCTGAACCTGTTACCAGGCCTCCCCTGAGCTCCGCCGCAGGCCGAGACCTGAGGTCAGCCCTAGCCCATTCCCGATCCCAACCCTCGCCCTGTTGCCATTAAGGCTGCTATTGGGGGATTAGGGCTAGGGTTGGAGTTCCAGACTTCCGGGACCCCTACCGTTGGTCTGAACCTGTTACCAGGCCTCCACTGAGCTCCGCCGCAGGCCGAGACCTGAGGTCAGCCCTAGCCCAGCCCCGATCCCAACCCTCGCCCTGTTGCCATTAAGGCTGCCATTGGGGGATTAGGGCTAGGGTTAGGGTTGGAGTTCCAGACTTCCCGGACCCCTACCGTTGGTCTGAACCTGTTACCAGGCCTCCACTGAGCTCCGCCGCAGGCCGAGACCTGAGGTCAGCCCTAGCCCAGCCCCGATCCCAACCCTCGCCCTGTTGCCATTAAGGCTGCCATTGGGGGATTAGGGCTAGGGTTAGGGTTGGAGTTCCAGACTTCCGGGACCCCTACCGTTGGTCTGATCCTGTTACAAGGCCTCCCCTGAGCTCCGCCGCAGGCCGAGACCTGAGGTCAGCCCTAGCCCATTCCCTATCCCAACCCTCGCCCTGTTACCATTAAGGCTGCCATTGGGGGATTAGGGCTAGGGTTGGAGTTCCAGACTTCCGGGACCCCTACCGTTGGTCTGAACCTGTTACCAGGCCTCCCCTGAGCTCCGCCGCAGGCCGAGACCTGAGGTCAGCCCTAGCCCATTCCAGATCCCAACCCTCGCCCTGTTGCCATCAAGGCTGCTATTGGGGGATTAGGACTAGGGTTGGAGTTCCAGACTTCCGGGACCCCTACCGTTGGTCTGAACCTGTTACCAGGCCTCCCCTGAGCTCCGCCGCAGGCCGAGACCTGAGGTCAGCCCTAGCCCAGCCCCGATCCCAACCCTCGCCCTGTTGCCATTAAGGCTGCCATTGGGGGATTAGGGCTAGGGCTAGGGTTGGAGTTCCAGACTTCCGGGACCCCTACCGTTGGTCTGAACCTGTTACCAGGCCTCCCCTGAGCTCCGCCGCAGGCCGAGACCTGAGGTCAGCCCTAGCCCAGCCCCGATCCCAACCCTCGCCCTGTTGCCATTAAGGCTGCCATTGGGGGATTAGGGCTAGGGTTAGGGTTGGAGTTCCAGACTTCCGGGACCCCTACCGTTGGTCTGATCCTGTTACCAGGCCTCCCCTGAGCTCCGCCGCAGGCCAAGACCTGAGGTCAGCCCCACTCCAGCCCCAATCCCAACCCTCGCCCTGTTGCCATTAAGGCTGCTATTGGGGGATTAGGGCTAGGGTTGGAGTTCCAGACTTCCGGGACCCCTACCTTTGGTCTGAACCTGTTACCAGGCCTCCCCTGAGCTCCGCCGCAGGCCGAGACCTGAGGTCAGCCCTAGCCCATTCCCGATCCCAACCCTCGCCCTGTTGCCATTAAGGCTGCTATTGGGGGATTAGGACTAGGGTTGGAGTTCCAGACTTCCGGGACCCCTACCGTTGGTCTGAACCTGTTACCAGGCCTCCCCTGAGCTCCGCCGCAGGCCGAGACCTGAGGTCAGCCCTAGCCCAGCCCCGATCCCAACCCTTGCCCTGTTGCCATTAAGGCTGCCATTGGGGGATTAGGGCTAGGGCTAGGGTTAGGGTTGGAGTTCCAGACTTCCGGGACCCCTACCGTTGGTCTGATCCTGTTACCAGGCCTCCCCTGAGCTCCGCCACAGGCCGAGACCTGAGGTCAGCCCCACTCCAGGCCCTATCCCAACCCTCGCCCTGTTACCATTAAGGCTGCCATTGGGGAATAGGGCTAGGGCTAGGGTTGGAGTTCCAGACTTCCGGGACCCCTACCGTTGGTCTGAACCTGTTACCAGGCCTCCCCTGAGCTCCGCCGCAGGCCGAGACCTGAGGTCAGCCCTAGCCCAGCCCCGATCCCAACCCTCGCCCTGTTGCCATTAAGGCTGCCATTGGGGGATTAGGGCTAGGGTTCGGGTTGGAGTTCCAGACTTCCGGGACCCCTACCGTTGGTCTGATCCTGTTACCAGGCCTCCCCTGAGGTCCGCCGCAGGCCGAGACCTGAGGTCAGCCCTAGCCCATTCCCTATCCCAACCCTCGCCC